>NC_041401.2:18120768-18358268 GCF_900747795.2 Erpetoichthys calabaricus
GATCTGTGGTTAGTTCTCCGAGATGTTTGGAACAACCTACCAGCTGAGTTCCTTCAAAAACTGTGTGCAAGTGTACCTAGAAGAATTGATGCTGTTTTGAAGGCAAAGGGTGGTCACACCAAATATTGATTTGATTTAGATTTCTCTTTTGTTCATTCACTGCACTTTGTTGATTGATGAAAATAAATGATTAACACTTCCATTTTTGAAAGCATTCTTTGTTTACAGGATTTTTTCACACCTGCCTAAAACTTTTGCACAGTACTGTACATTTTGAAATAATCCAGATACCAATACACAGCAGCAAGCTAAAAGCTCTATGTGACCATTTCAGGATTTACTGCTCCAAACAGCAAGTGGTGCAGAAAACGCATGTTACAAACACCAATTATGTAACTGAAGGGCTGCACGTTACCGAACACCAAAGGGGACCCCAAGAGTTATCAAAATCTGGCAATGCTGTTTGGTTTATGAAAGGTAAGGGTCTTACGCGATGTGAATTCCATGCTGTGTACAGAACATGTAACCCTTACCTTTCATAACAAACAGTATTGCTAGACTTCAATGACCCTGGGGGGGGCATCCCTCTTGATGTCCAGACTGCGTACTTTTTCAGCTACATAAACAGTGACCCTCTGTCTGTTCATAGACGTGTTTGCTATAGTGTGTTTGTGTTTGATGATAAGGGGCCATCAAGGATCATCTCAAAACTGGACAGGCAGCCCGTAAAATTAGCTAAGGGGTTATGTGCTGAAGCTGCCTGCAGCCTGTGGCGTAAAGTCTTTGGCCCTTAGCGTGTAGTTGGGGGACTCGTGAGGAGTTTACTGTGTGCTTTAAAATTAGACTGACATACAGTAGCTTTGTTTTCATACCTTGTTGGACCCTGAGACATTTACGAGGATTTATTTGTGTGTGTGTGTGTATGTGTGGCACTATCTAAGAGAGCAAGCATTCCCTTCAAGACGGCAGACCCCAGGAAGGCCTGCTGGTGAGATTGGAGAGTGTCCTTGTCAGTGACGGCTTTGCAGGAGCTCCTCTTGTCTAATCATTAAGCTCCCCACGCTCCTCTTATTTCCTGACAAAGCTGGCACACAATTGAATTTGTTTTCTGCACCATAATTTAATTTGGAAGTCCTTTCGAAAAAAAGCAGACATCCTTTGTAGATTACTGCTTTTGTAATTTTAAAAATGAGTATTTATAGGAAACAGATGTACAATACCACAGTGTGGCTTATCTGTCAAGTCCATTTCAGCCTGGGACTTGGAAGCAGAATGCGGAGGCCACTAGGGGGCGGTAATCTCACTAACACTGTATCACGACCCACAAGGTGGACTTCTGGGGGATGCTGGGGGCCAGTGGGGGGCAGTAGTCTCACTAACACTGTATCACGATCCACAAGGTGGACTTCTGGGGGATGCTGGGGGCCAGTGGGGGGGGGGGGGGTAGTCTCACTAACACTGTATCACGACCCACAAGGTGGACTTCTGGGGGATGCCGGGGGCCAGTGGGTGGCAGTAGTCTCACTAACACTGTATCACGACCCACAAGGTGGACTTCTGGGGGATGCCGGGGGCCAGTGGGGGGTGGTAGTCTCACTAACATTGTATCACAACCCACAAAGTGGACTTCTGGGGGATGCTGGGGGCCAGTAGGGGGCAGTAGTCTCACTAACACAGTATCACGACCCACAAGGTGGACTTCTGGGGGATGCCGGGGGCCAGTGGGGGGTGGTAGTCTCACTAACACAGTATCACGACCCACAAAGTGGACTTCTGGGGGATGCCGGGGGCCAGTGGGGGGTGGTAGTCTCACTAACATTGTATCACAACCCACAAAGTGGACTTCTGGGGGATGCTGGGGGCCAGTAGGGGGCAGTAGTCTCACTAACACAGTATCACGACCCACAAGGTGGACTTCTGGGGGATGCCGGGGGCCAGTGGGGGGCGGTAGTCTCACTAACACTGTATCACGACCCACAAAGTGGACTTCTGGGGGATGCCGGGGGCCAGTGGGGGGGGGGGTGGTAGTCTCACTAACACTGTATCACGACCCACAAGGTGGACTTCTGGGGGATGCTGGGGGCCAGTAGGGGGCAGTAGTCTCACTAACACTGTATCACGACCCACAAAGTGGACTTCTGGGGGATGCTGGGGGCCAGTAGGGGGCAGTAGTCTCACTAACACTGTATCACGACCCACAAAGTGGACTTCTGGGGGATGCCGGGGGCCAGTGGGGGGGGTGGTAGTCTCACTAACACTGTATCACGACCCACAAAGTGGACTTCTGGGGGATGCTGGGGGCCAGTAGGAGAATTATTATTATTATTATTATTATTATTATTATTGTAGTTGCTGGTAAGTAAGGTAGGATCAAGCACGGGTCAAACACATGCCGAAAGAAATCACACAATCCAAAAGTTTGTTTTTAAAGGTTTAGTGAAAATTCAATGCAAACCGTCCACACATAGAATAAAGGCAAAAAATGGGAAAAAATGTCTGTCCTCTAAACTTTGCTTTTCTTGTCAAACCTCAGTTGTTTCTATACTTAAAGATGCTTTACCTCTCCTTCAGTTCACTCTAAACATACAGTACTGCATGTACAATAGAGCATGTTGTGTCACATTCTATGGAGCACATTTAGGCGCAGTTTAAAACCAGAACGTACATTAAGATCTCAAGATGCCGGTCTACTTATGATCCCAAGGATTAATAAAATAACAGAGAGGGGTCGAGCGTTTAGTTACAGGACCCTTAAACTGTGGAGTGGTCTGCCTGCTACTATAAGAGATGCCCCTTCAGTCTCAGCTTTCAAAGACTCAGAACTTCAGTTTAGGACACCCTGACTAGAGCTGCTGATTAACTGTACGGACTGCATCTCTGTTGTTAGTCATTAGCACTAAAACATAAGTCATATGATAGTTAGAATTTGTTACAAACCCTCACCTATTCTGTTTCTCATCTCGGTACTCAAATGTGGCACTTGATGCCACTGCCCACCTGCCAAGTTGTTTTGCCTGCCTAAGGTAAAGTCATCCCTGATGGAGGATCGCAGGAATTGTCGGGTAGAGGGGTCCTTTCATCGGATTGGCTGGCCCAGCTGTGGAATGGCCAGCAGGAGGGGGCAGCTTGATGGCCGATGGTCTCCAAGACTCTGAACAAATACAAATCATATTATGGGATATCATCTACTGATGAATTCTGCTCTGTACTTGTAATATTTCTATTGCACTATTATATTGTATTGAGGATTACTTGTGTTCTGTTCGGTGTATTGTATTGTATTGACCCCCTTCTCTTTGACACCCACTGCATGCCCAACCTTCCTATAAAGGGGTCACTTTTTCAACTGCCTTTCCCAAGTTTTCCAAGTTTTTTCTTGTCTTCTTTGAGAGTCAAGGCTGGGGGGGGCTGTCAAAAGGCAGGACCTGTTAAAGCCCATTGCAGGACTGCTTGTGTGATTTTGGGCGATACAAAAATAAATTGTATTGTGTTGTATTGTGTGCCCTCCATGTCTTACACACGGCAAGGTGGGTCACTAACTGAGACTAATCTGTAGTCAGAGGGGCAAGAAATAGTTAGAAGATACCATTTCAATTCAGCTTATGGGGGTTAAAAGAACCTCCCATTTGCTATGCACTAAACATTTAAAATAACTTAAATAACTAAAAAATGGCTCCTACAATTATTATTATTGTATTTTTTGCCTCCTGTTAATATGCCTGGAAGAGCTGGACAAAAAGTGGCATTCTGCATTCATTCATTAACGGAGCCACAGTTCTTCATCTTGACATTTCCCAGCAGACATACTGTACCTATGCAGTGTGAAAGTGAGGTGGACAACCTTGGTGGTCCCCTGATGGTCCACCTCTGCTGAATCAGGGTTTATGATGGCTTGGGGCGTTCACAATTACTGTCTGTTTAAGCGGCTAATTGAACGCGTGATTCCTAAATGGAGGCTAATAAAAGGAGGCTACACATCGTAAGTGTAAGGAGCTATTAGCGTGTAGAGCATGGCAGTGACTCACTAGGACACAGGTGGTTAAGGTGGTGTAAAGAGGAAGAGAGGGGATGTGATCGTGATCTTCGAACCCATGCAGGGCTGCCTGCTGGTTCTGATAATTTGAATTGGGGTTGGAGTTTTCATCTTAGCAGGTGTTTTGTCTTGTTAGAGTTCTCTATTACTCTCCTTTCCTCTTTTATTAATATGTAGCCTTTGTCAGAACGCCTCAAATCTCCCAGACTTACCACTCTTTATAAGGTATTGTACTTTATAACTTCTCCCCACCTTCCCTTCTACATTTACAGTACTGTGCAAAAGTTTTAGACAGGTGTGAAAAAATGCTGTAAACAAAGAATGCTTTCAGAAATATAAATAATGATTGTTTATTGTTATCAATGTACAAAATGCAAAGTGAGCGAACAAAAGAAAAATCTAAATCAAATCAATATTTGGTGTTCCTACCTTTTGCCTTCAAACCAGCATCATTTCTTATAGGTCCACTTGCACAAAGTCAGGGATTTTGTAGGATTCTAGTCAGGTGTCTGATCAACCAATTCTACCAAACAGGTGCTAATGATCATCAATGTCACACGTAGGTTGAAACACAGTCATTAACTGAAACAGAAACAGCTGTGTAGGAGGCTTCAAACTGGGTGAGGAACAGCCAAACTCTGCTACCAAGGTGAGGTTGTGGAAGACAGTTTCATGTCATGGCAAGAATGAGCACAGCAACAAGACACAAGGTAGTTCTACTGCATCAGCAAGGTCTCTCCCAGACAAAGATTTCAAAGCAGACTGGGGTTTCAAGATGTGCTGTTCAAGCTCTTTTGAAGAAGCACAAAGAAACGGGCAACGTTGAGGATCGTAGACGCAGTGGTTGGCCAAGGAAACTTAGTGCAGCAGATGAAAGACACATCAAGCTTATTACCCTTCGAAATCAGAAGATGTCCAGCAGTGCCATCAGCTCAGAACTGGCAGACACCAGTGGGACCCAGGTACACCCATCTACTGTCCGGAGAAGTCTGGCCAGAAGTAGTCTTCATGGAAGAGTTGCAGCTAAAAAGCCATACCTCCGATTGTGGAAACAAGGCCAAGCGACTCAAGTATGCATGAAAACATAGGAACTGGGGTGCAGTAAAATGGCAGCAGGTGCTCTGGACTGATGAGTCAAAATTTGAAATATTTGGCTGTAGCAGAAGGCAGTTTGTTCGTCGAAGGGCTGGAGAGCGGTACAATAATGAGTGTCTGCAGGCAACAGTGAAGCATGGTGGAGGTTCCTTGAACATTTGAGGCTGCATTTCTGCAAATGGAGTTGGAGATTTGGTCAGGATTAATGGTGTTCTCAATGCTGAGAAATACAGGCAGATACTTATCCATCATGCAGTACCATCAGGGAGGCGTATGATTGGCCTCAAATTTATTCTGCAGCAGGACAACGACCCCAAACAGTCAAAGTCATTAAGAACTATCTTCAGTGGAAAGAAGAACAAGAAGTCCTGGAAGTGATGGTATGGCCCCCACAGAGCCCTGATCTCAACATCATTGAGTGTGTCTGGGATTAGATGAAGAGACAGAAGGATGTGAGGAAGCCGACATCCACAGAAGATCTGTGGTTAGTTCTCCAAGATGTTTGGAACAACCTACCAGCCGAGTTCCTTCAAAAACTGTGTGCAAGTGTACCTAGAAGAATTGATGTTGTTTTGAAGGCAAAGGGTGGTCACACCAAATATTGATTTGATTTAGATTTCTCTTTTGTTCATTCACTGCATTTTGTTGATTGATGAAAATAAATGATTAACACTTCCATTTATGAAAGCATTCTTTGTTTACAGCATTTTTTCACACCTGCCTAAAACTTTTGCACAGTACTGTATAACCTCAGGCAATTAGGTGTAGTAAAAGAAAAGCAGGAGTAAAGTTACAATTTAAATAATGTATTATTGATAATATTCATAAATAATAACTATGCAAAGTACATTTGAATTTTGGCAACCATACAACCTGACAAATGCTGATGTGTAGTTTCAGGCGGCGCACAGACTTGTTATTTACTTATAAATGTCTCCAGTTCATTTGTGGTCAGCTTTGTTCAGAACAGGCCGCATGCCTGTCTCAATATGGCTGCCGAGCTGTGCTCTCCATTGTGTTGTCCTTTTCAGTTCATGGTGTGTGAGATGGTCTTTCATCAGTTTGGTAAGAGAGAGGGTGAGGTAAAGCAAGCAAATTTATAGGTTTTCTGTCCAACCCCTACAGCCAATAGGTACTTAAAGGCTTTTGATACAAGCCAATTCCAAACAGCCATACTTCAGACCAATGGGAGGACAGGACACCTTCACACCTGCCACCCTTCAAACCAGGTGTTAAGGTAAAACTTTCCTGTGAGGGTTGACTGGGATCCTGCAGAGAAACATTAGCCAAACTTGTCTGAGGCACTTCACCCCAACCCTGTCGTAAAATGACTCAGTCCTAAAAGGGGAGAAGGGGTTCTTAAACCATCAAACCATTGCTGTTATTATCAATAATGTAACACTAATATTACATTCCCCTCCTTTAACCGTCACCTTATCGTGGTGGAGGGGTTTGCGTGTCCCAATGATCCTAGGAGCTCTGTTGTCCGGGGCTTTATGCCCCTGGTAGGGCCACCCAAGGCAAACTGGTCCTAGGTGAGGGATGAGACAAAGAGCGGTTTAAACAAACCTCCTATGAAGAAAAACCATTTTGGACGGCGTTTTCCCTTGCCCGGACGCGGGTCACCGGGGCCCCACTCTGGAGCCAGGCCTGGAGGTGGGGCTCGATGGCGAGCGCCTGGTGGCCGGGCCTGCACCCATGGGGCTCGGCCGGGCACAGCCCGAAGAGGCAACGTGGGTCCCCCTTCCCATGGGCTCACCACCTATGGGAGGGGCCAAGGAGGTCGGGTGCAGTGTGAGTTGGGTGGTGGCCGAAGGCGGGGACCTTGGCGGTCCGATCCTCGGCTACAGAAACTGGCTCTTGGGACGTGGAATGTCACCTCTCTGAAGGGGAAGGAGCCTGAGCTAGTGCGCGAAGTTGAGAGGTTCCGGCTAGATATAGTCGGACTCACCTCGACGCACAGCTTGGACTCTGGAACCAATCTCCTTGAGAGGGGCTGGACTCTCTACCACTCTGGAGTTGCCCCCGGTGAGAGGCGCCGAGCAGGTGTGGGTATACTTATTGCCCCCCAACTTGGAGCCTGTACATTGGGGTTTACCCCGGTGGACGAGAGGGTAGCCTCCCTTCGCCTTCGGGTGGGGGGACGGGTCCTAACTGTTGTTTGTGCGTATGCACCGAACAGCAGTTCGGAGTACCCACCCTTTTTGGAGTCCCTGGAGGGGGTGCTAGAAGGCATACCTTCTGGGGACTCCCTCGTTCTGCTGGGAGACTTCAATGACAGTGGGCAATGACAGTGAGACCTGGAAGGGCGTGATTGGGAGGAATGGCCCCCCCGATCTGAACCCGAGCGGTGTTTTGTTATTGGACTTCTGTGCTCGTCACGGATTGTCCATAACGAACACTATGTTCAAGCATAGGGGTGTTCATATGTGCACTTGGCACCAGGACACCCTAGGCCTCAGTTCGATGATCGACTTTGTGGTCGTGTCGTCGGACTTGTGGCCACATGTCTTGGACACTCGGGTGAAGAGAGGGGCGGAGCTGTCAACTGATCACCACCTGGTGGTGAGTTGGCTTCGATGGTGGGGGAGGATGCCGGTCAGGCGTGGTAGGCCCAAACGTGTTGTAAGGGTCTGCTGGGAACGTCTGGCAGAGCCCCCTGTCAGAAGTAGCTTCAACTCCCACCTCCGGCAGAACTTCGACCACATCCCGAGGGAGGTGGGGGACATTGAGTCCGAATGGGCCATGTTCCGTGCCTCTATTGTGGAGGCAGCTGACCGGAGCTGTGGCCGTAAGGTGGTCGGTGCCTGTCGTGGCGGCAATCCCCAAACCCGCTGGTGGACACCGGCGGTGAAGGATGCCGTCAAGCTGAAGAAGGAGTCCTACAGGACCCTTTTGTCCTGTGGGACCCCGGAGGCAGCTGATAGGTACCGGCAGGCCAAGCGGAATGCGGCTTTGGTGGTTGCTGAGGCAAAAACTCGGGCGTGGGAGGAGTTTGGGGAGGCCATGGAGAATGACTTTCGGACGGCTTCGAGGAGATTCTGGTCCACCATCCGGCGTCTCAGGAAGGGGAAGCAGTGCAGTGTCAACACTGTATATGGTGGGGATGGTGCGCTGCTGACCTCGACTCGGGCCGGTGTGGGTCGGTGGGGGGAATACTTTGAAGACCTCCTCAATCCCATTAACATGCCTTCCAATGAGGAAGCAGAGCCTGGGGACTCAGAGGTGGGCTCCCCCATCTCTGGGACTGAGGTCACCGAGGTGGTCAAAAAACTCCTTGGTGGCAGGACCCCGGGGGTGGATGAGATACGCCCGGAGTTCCTCAAGGCTCTGGATGTTGTAGGACTGTCTTGGCTGACACGCCTCTGCAACATCGCATGGACATCAGGGACAGTGCCTCTGGATTGGCAGACCGGGGTGGTGGTCCCCCTCTTTAAGAAGGGGGATCGGAGGGTGTGTTCCAACTACAGAGGGATCACACTCCTCAGCCTCCCTGGAAAAGTCTATTCAGGGGTCCTGGAGAGGAGGGTCCATCGGATAGTCGAGCCTCGGATTCAGGAGGAACAGTGTGGTTTTCGTCCTGGTCGCGGAACAGTGGACCAGCTCTATACCCTTAGCAGGGTCCTGGAGGGTGCATGGGAGTTTGCCCAACCAGTCTACATGTGTTTTGTGGAATTAGAAAAGGCATTCGACTGTGTCCCTCGGGGAATCCTGTGGGGGGTACTCCGAGAGTATGGGGTACCGGCCCCCCTGATAAGGGCTGTTCAGTCCCTGTACGATCAGTGCCAGAGCTTGGTCCGCATTGCCGGCAGTAAGTCGAACCCGTTTCCAGTGAGAGTTGGACTCCGCCAGGGCTGCCCTTTGTCACCGATTCTGTTCATAACTTTTATGGACAGAATTTCTAGGCGCAGCCAGGGTGTTGAGGGGGTCCGGTTTGGTGGGCTCAGGATTGGGTCACTGCTTTTTGCAGATGATGTTGTCCTGTTTGCTTCATCAGGCCGTGATCTTCAGCTCTCTCTGGATCGGTGCGCAGCCGAGTGTGAAGCGGCTGGGATGAGAATCAGCACCTCCAAATCCGAGACCATGGTCCTCAACCGGAAAAGGGTGGAGTGCCCTCTCAGGGTTGGTAGCGAGATCCTGCCCCAAGTGGAGGAGTTCAAGTATCTCGGGGTCTTGTTCACGAGTGAGGGAAGAATGGAGCGTGAGATCGACAGGCGGATCAGTGCGGCATCCGCAGTAATGCGGGGCGTTGCATCGGTCTGTCGTGGTGAAAAAGGAGCTGAGCCGCAAGGCGAAGCTCTCAATTTACCAGTCGATCTATGTTCCTACCCTCACCTATGGTCATGAGCTATGGGTAGTGACCGAAAGAACGAGATCGCGAATACAAGCGGCTGAAATGAGTTTCCTCCGCAGGGTGTCTGGGCTTTCCCTTAAAGATAGGGGTGAGAAGCTCAGTCATCCGGGAGGGGCTCAGAGTAGAGCCGCTGCTCCTCCGCATCGAGAGGAGTCAGATGAGGTGGCTCGGGCATCTGATCAGGATGCCTCCTGGACGCCTCCCTGGTGAGGTGTTCCAGGCACGTCCAACCGGGAGGAGGCCCCGGGGAAGACCCAGGACACGCTGGAGGGACTATGTCTCTCGACTGGCCTGGGAACGCCTTGGGATTCTCCCGGAAGAGCTAGAAGAAGTGGCCGGGGAGAGGGAAGTCTGGGCATCTCTGCTCAAGCTGCTGCCCCCCGCGACCCGACCTCGGATAAGCGGGAGACAATGGATGGATGGATGGATGGATAATATTACATTGCTTTGTCTAAGTTACAAATAAAGACATACAAAATATTTATTAACTTGCATGCAAAATTTCACATCACAACAGCAGGTTAGCGTGGAGGCCAAAGAGTGATGGGGATGGGCGTTATATTGACATCATGACATTTAACTTCTTTGGCTGACCTCTTCATCTGAGGCAACTCACAACATTTATGATACCATTGGTTCCATTTCTTTTGGTTTTCCAATGGGAGCACAGGCAGGTCACGTGACTTGCTCAGGGTCACACACTGGATTTTAACGCACAACCTCAGGGTTTGAAGGCTGAAGCCTTAACCACTGCACCACCCAGGCTCCCACTGCTTGTAAACGTATCATCTTACAAAAATACGTACATTCTCAAACTTTCTTAATTCAATTGAGGTGGGGCACTGGACACCATATATCCAATATGATGCCTCATGGACCCAGTATCCTGGGTTAGACTCCTATGCACAGATATTTCCACTTTCTCGCTCTGTGTGTGTGTGTGTGTGGATTCCTGATTTCCTGTGTTGTGGTGTACTGGGCTGGTAACATCACTTCAAGAGAAGCCCACCGAATCAACAAGATAATTAAGAAGGGCAGCCTCAGTTAGGGGAAGTACAGTGACAAGAAAAAAGTATGTGACTCCGAATGGCATGGCCTGGCTTTCTGCATTGATTGGTCATATAAGGTGATCTGATCTTCATGTAAGTCACAAGTTTAGACAAACACAATACGCTTATGCTAATAACACACAAACAATTACAACCCCAAATCAGTAGAAGTTGGGACGGTATGGAAAATGTGAATAAAAAAAACAAACAAAAAAAAAAAACGCAGAGATTCTTAAATGGACTTTGACTTTTATTTCATTGTAGACACTATGAACACAAGATATTTAATGTTTTGTCTGGTCAGCTTCATTTCATTTGTCAATATACATCCATTCCTGCATTTCAGGCCTGCCACACATTCCAAAAAAAAAGTTGGGACGGGGGCCAAATTTGGGCCAGTAATGAGGTCAAATAGTTCAATGATGACGTGACTTCAAACAGGTGATTGTAATCTTGATTTGAGGAGCGCAGATGGGCAGGGGATCTCCAGTCTGGCAACAAAAGTATGAAGTTTGTGCTGACAGAAAGTCTGCGGTAATTCAGATAACCACTCTCTCCAGCTGTGGTGAGCAGAAAAGCATCTCAGAATGCACAACACATCAGACCTTGAGGCAGATGGGATACAACAACAGGAGGCCATGCTGGGTTCCACTCCTGTTAGCCAAGAACAGAAAGCCGAGGCTGCAGTTGGGCATAGGCTCACCAAAACGGGACAGTAGAAGACTGGAAAAATGTAACTTGGTCTGAGGAATCTTAATTTCTGCTGAGGCACACAGAAGGTAGATGTCAACAGCATGAATCCAGGTGTCAACAGTTAATATTATATTATATTATATTAATATTATGTTATATGGGTTGGAGACGGTGGCACTGACCTAAAAACAGGAGGCAGAGCTGCAGGTGGCAGAGTTAAAGATGCTAAGATTTGCACTGAGTGTGACGAGGATGGACAGGATTAGAAATGAGGACATTAGAGGGTCAGCTCAGGTTGGATGGTTGGGAGACAAAGTCAGAGAGGCGAGATTGTGTTGGTTTGGACATGTGCAGAGGAGAGATGAGGGGTATATGGGGAAAAGATAGATTTGACAGAGCAAGATGACGAGGACAGAAAGATATGGAAGAAGATGATCTGCTGTGACAACACCCTAAAGGGAGCAGCCGAAAGAAGATCTTAATGTGCCCTCTGGTTTGTAAATCATGATAAGTTCAGACAAGTAAGCCATTTGGCCATTTAATGCTTTATATGTTGAAAGGAGGATTTTGAAATCTGCCCTAAACTTAACCGGGAGCCAATGTAAGGATTTAAGAACTGGAGTTATCTGTTCATATTTTCTTCTTCTTGTAATAATTCTTGCAGTACTGTTTTGGATTAACTGGAGGCTGTTTAAAGAACAGTTTGAACATCTAGTGAACACCGCATTACAGTAGTCAATCCTGCTAGAAATAAATGCATGAATTAATTTCTCAGTATCCTGCATATTTAGAAAACATCTTCATTTCCCAACATTTTTAAGATGGAAGAAACATGATTTGGACAACTTTGTATTGTTGGCGATCGGCGTCATTCCCTCCAATAATTAACATCTCTGTTTAAAGACAAGTAGTTCTCATTCATACACTCCTGTGACTTGTACTCCACACATCAAGGCGCTATATAACCTGACATTCTATTAGCCTTCTTAATGGCTTCTGAACACTGTCTGCCAGTTGATCGTGTTGAGTTCACTACGACTCCTAACTCCTTCTCATGAGGTGGACTCTCGATTTTCAGAACTTTCATTGTGTATTCAAACCTCACATTTTTACTTCCTACATGTAATTCTTTACATTTACCAACATTCAATTTCATCTGCCACAAATCAGCACCAACACTGTCTGCTGTCCAAGTATTTCCTGGACGCCATGGCCTGTTTGAGATTGTTAAGGATAGAGCTGTCAGGCAAGAGGAAAAGATGAAGGCCTAAGAGAAGGTTTATGGATGTGGTAAGAAAGGACATGCAGGTGATGGATGTGACAGAGCAAGATGACGAGGACAGAAAGATATGGAAGAAGATGATCTGCTGTGACAACACCCTAAAGGGAGCAGCCGAAAGAAGAAGAAGAAGAAGTAATTTCATTAGGACATTAGAACAGTCTGGACGAGAACAGGTCATTCTGCCCAACAAAACTCGCCAGTCCTATCTGCTTAATTCTTCTAAACTAGCATCAAGTCAAGTTTTTAAGGTCCCTAAAGTTTACTGCACTACTTGGTCACTTATTCCAAGTGTCCGTGCGTCTTTGTGTAAAGAAAAACTTCCTAATGTTTGTGTGAAATTTCCCCTTCACAAGTTTCCAACTGTGTCCCCATGTTCTCGATGAACTCATTTTAAAGTCTCCATCTCGATCCACTGGACGAATTCCCTTCCTAATTTTAAACACTTCAGTCAGGTCCCCTCTTCATCTTCTTTTGTTAAAACTGTAAAGGCTCAGCTCTTTTAATCTTTCTCATAACTCATCCCCTGTAGCCCTGAATCAGTCTAGTCACTCTTCTCTGGACCTTTGTCTAGTGCTGTTATGTCCTTTTTGTAGCCTGGAGACCCAAACTGCACACAGGACTTCAGATGAGGCCTCACCAGTGTGTTATAAAACTAGAGAAGAACAATACAATACAATTTATTTTTGTATAGCCCAAAATCACACAAGGAGTGCCGCAATGGGCTTTAATAGGCCTTGCCTTTTGACAGCCCCCCAGTCTGGACTCTCTAAGAAGACAAGAAAAAACTCCCAAAGAAAAACCCTAGGAAAGGCAGTTCAAAGGGAGACCCCTTTTCCGGTAGGTTGGGCTTGCAGTGGGTGTCAAAAAAGGGGGGTAAAAACAACACAATACAAATAACAGAACACAAGTAATCCTTGATACAGTAGATAGATAGATAGATAGATAGATAGATAGATAGATAGATAGATAGATAGATAGATAGATAGATAGATAGATAGATAGATAGATAGATAGATAGATAGATAGATAGATAGATAGATAGATAGATAGATAGATACTTTACTAATCCCAAGGGGAAATTCATATACTCCAGCAGCAGCATACTGATATAAAGAACAATATTAAATTAAAGAGTGATAACAGTGCAGGTATAACAGACAGACAGTAACTTTGTATAATGTTAACGTTTTCCCCCCCAGGTGGTATTGAAGAGTCGCATAGTGTCGGGGAGGAACGATCTCCTCAGTCTGTCAGTGGAGCAGGACGGTGACAGCAGTCTGTCGCTGAAGCTGCTCCTCTGTCTGGAGATGATCCTGTTCAGTGGATGCAGTGGATTCTCCATGATTGACAGGAGTCTGCTCAGCGCCCGTCGCTCTGCCACGGGTGTCAAACTGTCCAGCTCCATGCCTACAATAGAGCCTGCCTTCCTCACCAGTTTATAATAGTGCAACAGAAATATTACAAGTAAAGAGCTGAATTCAACAGTAGATGATATCACATAATACGATTCGGATTTGTTTAGAGTCCTGGAGACCTCAGTCATCTAGCTGACTCCCCCTATTGGCCATTCCACAGATGAGTCAGTACTGGGTCAGCCAATCTGATGAAAGGACCCCTCTACCTGATGATTCCTACAATCCTCCATCAGGGATGACTTTACCTTTGGCAGGCAAAACCACTTGGCAGGTGGGCCGTGGCACCAAGTGCCACATTTGAGTACTGAGAAGAGAAACAGAATGGGTGAGAGTAAGTAACAAATTCTAACTATCATGTTACTTATGTTTTAGTGCTAATGACTAACAACAGAGATGCAGTCTGTACAGTTAATCAGCAGCTCTAGTCAGGGTGTCCTAAACTGAAGTTGTGAGTCTTCAGCCAGGATTTAAAAGCTGAGACTGAAGGGGCATCTCTTATAGTAGCAGGCAGACCACTCCACAGTTTAGGGGCCCTGTAACTAAAAGCTCGACCTCCCTCTGTTATTTTATTAATCCTTGGAATCACAAGCAGACCAACATCTTGAGATCTTAATGTGCCCTCTGGTTTGTAAATCATGATAAGTTCAGACAAGTAAGCCATTTGGCCATTTAATGCTTTATATGTTGAAAGGAGGATTTTGAAATCTGCCCTAAACTTAACCGGGAGCCAATGTAAGGATTTAAGAACTGGAGTTATCTGTTCATATTTTCTTCTTCTTGTAATAATTCTTGCAGTACTGTTTTGGATTAACTGGAGGCTGTTTAAAGAACAGTTTGAACATCTAGTGAACACCGCATTACAGTAGTCAATCCTGCTAGAAATAAATGCATGAATTAATTTCTCAGTATCCTGCATATTTAGAAAACATCTTCATTTCCCAACATTTTTAAGATGGAAGAAACATGATTTGGACAACTTTGTATTGTTGGCGATCGGCGTCATTCCCTCCAATAATTAACATCTCTGTTTAAAGACAAGTAGTTCTCATTCATACACTCCTGTGACTTGTACTCCACACATCAAGGCGCTATATAACCTGACATTCTATTAGCCTTCTTAATGGCTTCTGAACACTGTCTGCCAGTTGATCGTGTTGAGTTCACTACGACTCCTAACTCCTTCTCATGAGGTGGACTCTCGATTTTCAGAACTTTCATTGTGTATTCAAACCTCACATTTTTACTTCCTACATGTAATTCTTTACATTTACCAACATTCAATTTCATCTGCCACAAATCAGCACCAACACTGTCTGCTGTCCAAGTATTTCCTGGACGCCATGGCCTGTTTGAGTATTGTTGCTGACTGTGAGTATCCTTTCATGGCTACAATGGACTCATCTTCTGTTGCCTACTTCCAGCATGATGGTGCACCATGTCACAAAGCGAAAGTCATTTCAAACCGGTTTCATGAACATGACAATGAGTTCATTGTTGTTCAGTGGACCTTTCCAGTGAAACCAATAAAAGACCTTTGGGATGTGGTAGCATGAATCAACAGAAATGGTGAGAAGCAATTATGTCAACGTGGGCCAGAATCTCAATGAAATGTTTCCAACATCTTGTGAAATCCACGCTATGAAGTACTGAGGCTGCTTGGAAAGCAAATGGAGACCCTACTTCGGGATTAGTGTGGTGGTCCTAAGAATTTGTTTAGTGAGTGTATGTGTCAGGTTCATTGGAAATATAAAAAATAGCCCTGTGTGGTGTGCATTTATGACAGGACATGGGATGGATGGGCAGCCTGTGTAGAATAAGCTCCTTCCTTTTGCCTGTTGCTGCCAGGATAGGCTGCATGCTTATAGGCCTCCTCCAACCCTGATGTGAAGTAAGCAGGTTTAACAATGCTGTGTTCTGTTGAAAATGTCTTCCACTGTGATGATCACATTCTCGTGTATCTTCAAAGAATTTGAGGGTGATGTTCTATACAAGTGGTCATCCACCTGAAGCTAAGCAAGTTCAGGCCCAGCTAATACTTAGCTTGGGAGACTAACTAGGAAAAGCTGAGGTTTCTGCCTGAAGAGGTGTTGGCGAGGCCAGCAGGGGGCACCTACCCTGTGATCTGAATGTGGATCCCAATGCAATGACGGGGACACTGAGCTGTAAACATGGCACCATCATTTGGGTGAGATGTAAAACTAAGGTCCTGACTCATTCTGGTCATTAAAGATCCCTGGGCATCTTTTGTAAAGATGTCCAGGCTAATTTGCCCCTCACTGCCTAGTCATTCTGGCCCCCTAATCATCCCCTGTCTCTAATTGGCTATCTCTCTCTTTACTTCACCACCTAACAGTAATGTGTGGTGAGCGTGTTGGAGCAAAAATGGCTGCCGTCGCATCATCCGGTGGGTGCTGCGCTTTAGTGGTGGTTGAAGTGGCTCCCCACTCTCTATGTAAAGTGTTGTGAGTGGTGAGAAAAACACTACACCCAAAAAATTATTATTATTATTATTATTATTATTATTACCATTGTGATAAATAATCACTTGCAAAAAACTCAAAAAGAGTTGGGGAATGACCCTGTATATTATCCAATGGACAAAGATGGAAAAAATGTGGTCAAATGAATCTAAATATCACAGAAGACATCGTACATTCTGTTTAAGGCGTTTTTATATACAAAATGGTGGAAGGAAATGACAGGGTGGAACTGATGTTATCTGGAATGGCCAGAAGTGACGTCATTATGGCAGCACCAGAAGTGATGTCATCAGAGCTGGCTGGAAGTGACATCATTATGGTAGCACCGGAAGTGATGTCATCAGAGCTGGAAGTGACATCATTATGGTAGCACCGGAAGTGATGTCATCAGAGCTGGCCGGAAAGTGATGTCATTATGTCAGCCCCGGAAATGATGTCATCAGAGCTGGCCGGAAGTTGCATCATTATGGCAGCACCAGAAAGTGATGTCATCAGAGCTTGCCGGATGTGATGTCATTATGGCAGCGCCAGAAGTAATGTCATCAGAGCTGGCCGGAAATTGCATCATTATGGTAGCACCGGAAGTGATGTCATCAGAGCTGGCCAGAAGTGACATCATTATAGTAGCACCAGAAAGTGATGTCATCAGAGCTGGCTGGAAGTGAGATCATTATAGTAGCACCGGAAGTGATGTCATCAGAGCTGGCCAGAAGTGACATCATTATAGTAGCACCAGAAGTAATGTCATCAGAGCTGGCTGGAAGTGAGATCATTATGGTAGCGCTGGAAGTGATGTCATCAGAGCTGGCTGGAAGTGACATCATTATGGTAGCACCGGAAGTGATGTCATCGGAGTTGGCCAGAAGTGACGTCACGGAAGTTGCGTGTGGTGTTGTTACAGCCATTTTGTGGACCTGGAAGTAATGTAAGTGTGTTCTTATTTTTCTTCTTTATTTCTGCCAGCAAAGAGAACGAGATATCAGCGCACATAACCAGCCCTCTACCTCGTGAAGTAACATTCACCTTTGGACTTGATGGCTGCTTCCTAATCGCACGTGTGTGACACTGTATATACTCGCGTTTAAGTTCTCCCATGGATTTTACTGTATAATTTCCGGTATTTTATAATGTCGATTGTATAAGTCGAAAGCAGAAAACTCATGCTATTGGTCCAAGAGATTATGATATGCTAACGCCCACCTGACAGAGTAACCACGGAGCACACGGCCTTTTTTTCTATGTATTGTACCTACGTGACCACACAGTAATACCTGAACGATTCTGAAGCGACGTTTGCACTGTTTTGTGTTTTTTGTATCTCACACCCTCGTTCACCCTCATTGTAAGAGCATCCCTTATCTATGATGGAGCGTGCGATCAGAAGAAAATATGAAGCTGGTTTTAAATTAAATGTTGTTGAAGTAGTGAAATAAATTGATAACTATGCTGCTGCAACAAACTTCAATGTGTCTGAGAAACTGAGAAACAAGATTGGAGGAGGCAAGAAGATTTAAGTTAAATTTAAGTGTTGCATTTTTGAATGGGCGTATAAGTCGGGGTCTGATTTTATGATCGATTTTTTGGGTTTGAAGACCCGACTTGTAAGTGAGTATATACGGTATGTCATTTTCCAACCTGGTTAATCCGGACCAGGGTCATGGCGGTTGCTAGCATAGGGCGCAAGGGAGGAATGAACCCTGAACCAAATGCCAGGGTGAACACAGTCAGTATACACACACCAAACACACACGAGGGCCCATTTAGTGCCACCAATTCTCCTCTTTGGACAACGGGAGGAAGCCCACAGAGACACAAGGAAGGGAGCACATGTAAACTCCACGCAGGGAAAACCCTGGTCACGAATCCTGGTCTCTTTACTGTGAGGCAGCGGCGCTACCACCGTGCCCGCTACTGTGCCCACCACCCACATGATAGGTATTGCAGAAAATAAATACCGACTGAACTATCATATTTTCAGAAGGCAACCAAGCCATTCTTTTCGGAAGGGCCTTGCACTTGAAAGCTTAACCGTGTAAGAATCCCCATCTTGTGCTCCTGGCTTCCTTCTGTTCCCTTTTGTGCAGGAGCGGACTGGGTCTCAAAACCGTCCCGGGCATCCTTCAACGAGTGAGATGATGAGGTTGACCCACTCGGCCCATTATTCATTATATTATTCTTAAAATTTGTGATGAGTATACGGCTTGCTACTTGCTATGAGCCTATGGTATGAACTCTATCTAAACTTTTGCCAAAGTTAATCTGTACACTGTTGTTTAGACACAACATAAAATGTGACGACATGCTTAGAAATAAAATTTAATGAAAAATAAAAATTTAGTAATACGGCTTACATGTTATTAGAGTATATGTCAAATGTCAATGTCATGTCCAAGTGCCAGTACCTTAGTAGGCTAGTAGCTGCTCATTTACAATGGAATAAATTATAATTAAGGTTATAATGAAAACCTCACATGATTGAAATGTCCCATTAGCTTAATGATAAGCTATAAATGTTCCATCCTAATATGAAAAATTCCTATCCTGTGCTTTATAACTTTATTTCATCATACTAATAATAGCAGCTGAAAACCACTAATTATTGCACACACCGATAACCAGAAAACATTAAAATGCATAATAGATAATCTAAACTAATTATTAGTACTGAAGAATTTAAATACTAGATATGAGATAAAATAAAGTGCAATAATGTATATGCTAACTGAAATGTAGCGGTATCGAAACAGAAATCGGTAAAAGGCAGATTTCACCAAATTTTTTGCTGCAACGTTGTGTACTGACAACTAAATCAAGTTGATGACGTAATATGGTATATTATATAGGACTATAGAAATCACAGTACCGAACAGATAATGTTTAGTAGTTTAGAAAATTAATTTTAATGTCAAATAGTAACCAGTACATAAAATTTATTTCATGAAATGGCTGGCCCATGACCAGACCAGAGTCCGCAGCCCACCGGGCATTACCCAAATGCCCTAATGCAGGGGTGGCAAACTCCGGTCCTGGTGGGCCACAGTGGCTGCAGGTTTTCATTCTCACCCTTTTCCTAATCAGTGACCAGAATTAACTTCTTTTTCCCTTCATTCTAGTAGCCCTGTTTTTAAGGATTGACCTCTCTTTATTTTCAGACATTGTGTGATGGGCACAGGTGAGCTGGTCATGTGGCACCTTGTTTTGTGTCTCATTATTGTTTGGCAGCTAATTAAAGAAAAAGAAGCAACTGAGGGGCCTGAATCAAATTAATTAAAATTACGGCAAAAGAAGTTAATTAGCAGCAAAAACTAATGAAGAAGATGGTTAGAATGAAAACTTGCAGCCACTGCGGCACTCCAGGACTGGAGTTTGCCACCTCTGCCCTAATGGCCAGTCCGCCCCTGCTGTTGTGCAGGAGTGCCACTGCAGTGTCCTCGCCTGCTTTCACCCTCCCCAGTCTCCCTCCCTGGTTTGAAAGAATTCCGACCTGTGAAAGCCTCGGCCCCTCCTCCACTATTTACAAATTTAAAAAGAAAAGAAAAAAATGCTGAGGGAGGCGACCTACCGACCCACCGTACCTCCCGCCCGCCCGCCGCTTCTTCTCAAGCGCCTGCACGAGATTGCGCTCGCAGCCCAGCCCCCCACACAGACCCCACCGCTTTTTGCTGATGTGCTCTTTCTTTTGTACTTGAGCTGCCGAAAAGGTATGTTGGCTTCAGTCGTCTAGGCGGGGGTGCGGCTGTCTGCCTCACGCACAGGAAGAAATTGTGCCGAAGGAAGAGATAGAACTTAGCGGTAAAAGGCAGTGCGATAAGAAATGGGGATGGGGATGTCAGGCGCACACGTGACCTTATTGTGGCCGGTAGCAGCCCGGGACGGTCCTTACAGTGAAAAAGGGGCAGGCATTGCTGCCTCGTAGCTCCGGAGGTCGGGGGTTCAATTCACTAGCTGGGTCGAGTCTAAGTGTTCTTCTTGAAGAAAACGGTTCATTTTTTTTTTCCATGCTGGAAAGGAAAGGACATTAAAGGCGCCTTCTTCAGTGCTGTCGGCATGGGAAAGGCGCTATATAAGTGAAATGTATTATTATTAGGTGTGACCTTTATAGGAGGGAGGGGTGGGCTTCATTATTGGGGTTCCCTTTTAGAGTTGAGTCTAAGTGGTCTACTCCTGGCTGGATCGGGGGCCCTGTCCACAATATACAATCCACCCATCCATTATCCAACCTGCTCTATCCTAACTACAGGGTCAAGGGGGTCTGCTGGAGCCAATCCCAGCCAACACAGGGCGCAAGGCAGGAAACAAACCCCGGGCAGGGCACCAGTCCACCGCAGAATATACAATACAATACAGTTTATTTTTTTGTATAGCCCAAAATCACACAAGAAGTACCGCAATGGGCTTTAACAAACCCTGCCTCTTGACAGCCCCCCAGCCTTGACTCTCTAAGAAGACAAGGAAAAACTCCCAAAAAACACCCCTGTAGGGAAAAAATGGAAGAAACCTCAGGAAAGGCAGTTGAAAGAGAGACACCTTTCCAGGTAGGCTGGGCATGCCATGGGTGCCAAAAAGAAGGAGGTCAATACAATACAATACCATACACAGAACAGAACAAATACCCAATACTGTACAGTATAAAAATTAAAATTTTAGAAGTACGGAGTTGAATTTAACAGTAGATGATATCACATAATATGATTTGGATTTGTTTAGAGTCCTGGAGACCTCATTCATCAAGCTGCCTCCCACAGCGCTAATCCGATGAAAGGACCCGTCTTTCCCACGATTCCTGCGATCCTCCATCAGGGATGACTTTACCTTTGGTAGGCAAAACAACTTGGCAGGTGGGCCGTGGCACCAAGTGCCACATCTGAGTACCGAGAAGAGAAACAGAATAAATGAGGGTCAGTAACAAATTCTAACTATCATGTTACTTATGTTTTAGTGCTAATGACTAACAACAGAGGTGCAGTCTGTACAGTTAATCAGCAGCTCTAGTCAGGGTGTCCTAAACTGAAGTAGTGAGTCTTCAGCTGGGATTTAAAAGCTGAGACTGAAGGGGCATCTCTTATAGTAGCAGGCAGACCACTCCACAGTTTAGGGGCCCTGTAACTAAAAGCTCGACCTCCTATTATTATTTTATTAATCCTTGGAATCATAAGCAGACCGGCATCTTGAGATCTTAATGTGCGCTCAGGTTTGTAAGTCATGATAAGTTCAGACATGTAAGCCGGACATCGGCCATTTAATGCTTTATATGTTAAATGGAGGATTTTGAAATCTGCCCTAAACTTAACCAGGAGCCAGTGTAAGGATTTAAGAACTGGAGTTATGTGTTTGTATTTGCTTGTTCTTGTAATAATTATTGCAGCCACATTTTGTATGAACTGGAGGCTGTATAAAGAACAGTTTGAACATCCAGTGAACACCGCATTGCAGTTGTCAATCCTACTAGAAATAAATGCATGAATTAATTTCTCAGAATCCTGCTTATTTAGAAATATGAGAAGGAGATCCTCTATGAAAGAAATTCTGAGTGCTTACTTAACAGAAGTCAACTTCTTCACTGCAGAGATGGCAGGGGTGACACCCTATTGACGGTCTGTATAATCTTTGTGCAGTATTTTAGGCTGAAATCACCAAGGGGGGGCCATACCCCTCCTCAAAATCCCTGCTCCTCCACCCGATGAGACGATTGACTGTCCATGGCCTGAAATCACCAAGGGGAAAATGGCCACCAGCCCTGCTTGAAGAAACAATCAGGTGTCCACGCTCCATTGATGGAGGGAAGTACCACTCTGGATAATATGGCCGGATATCATTGTTTAAAGTCTGATCAACTCTGGGTTAAGGAGCTCTGTTTGTCCGATTGGTCGATGGGTGCAGAATTGGCCAAAACATGCAAAGCAGATGGTGATGGGGAGATGAACCTTATTCAAACTGGCTGATGTTAAGGGTGGTGTTCCACAGGGGTTGTCAGTGCTGGGGCCGCTGCTGTTTTTATTAATACTGTATATATTAATGATTTGAACAGGAATATAAGTATGGTGCATCACAAAGATTAACACTGCTTTTACAAATCCCATACCAAACGGCATATAACAGAGACTGTCATTCCAAAAAGTGGTGCATCACATTGTGATAAAGCATTTTTTTATTACAATTGTTTGTGACGCACTATCTGTTGGAATGCATTTGATCACTACATGCATTACACAATACATTCCAATAGACGATGCACTGCAAACATTAATGCTGAGGTCTACGTTAATTGCTTACTTTTCAAGCTATGTTAGATGGGTAGCATAGCTAATTTTATAGACAGTATATACAGTGACCTCCATAACGTTTGGGACAAAGACACAGTTTTACTTGATTTCCCCCTCTGCTCCACAGTTTAAAATGACAAATCAAACAAGTCAGATGTGAATAAAGTGCACATTGCAGAATTTCATTCGAAGGTGTTTACATACATTTTGGTCACAACATGTAGAAATGACAACACTTCTTCTATGTTGTCTGCCCATTTCAGGGCACCATGTTATTTGGGACAAATGGCATCAAAGGTGTTTGTGATTCCTCAGGTGGGTTTCATGGCTTCATAAGACACCATGGTTTGCTTCTACCCTTTGGAGTCTTTTGCCATTGCTCAACATGAGGACAAGAGCTGTGTGTGATTTAATGTTGATGGTTGTTTAATGTACATAATATAAAAATATAATCATATAATCTAATATCCATCCCCATATCTGAGTGTATGAGTTTTCTCGGCGACCTCGGCCCCTGATATGGACGGGCCCCTCCCGGAGTCCTCCAGCTCTGCCTTCTCTAAGGAGGACATGCTGGTCGGATTGAGAAGATCCTGGAAGTATTCCTTCCATCAGTCAATAACGTCTGCAGTTGAAGTCAGCAGGGCCCCATCCCCACTGTACACAGTGTTGGTGGAGCACCGATTTCCCCTCCTGAGGCGCCTGACGGTTTGCCAGAACCTTCTCGGTTCCGACCGGAAGTCGTTTTCCATGGCTTCCCCAAACTCCTCCCTTGCCCGCGTTTTTGTCTCTGCAACAGCCAATGCCGCCACACGCTTGGCCCGCCGGTACCCCTCAGCTGCCTCTGGAGTCCCACTGGTCAACCAGACCCGGTAGGAACTCTTTCTTTAACTTGACGGCCTCACGATCCTTAGGTGTCCACCACCGGTTTCGTAGATTGCCACCACGAGAGACACCGACAACCTTGAGGCCACAGCTCCGTTCTGCTGCTTTGATAATGGAGGCTCTGAACATGGCCCATTCAGACTCAATGTCCTTCGCCTCCCTCGGAATGAGGTTGAAGTTCTGCCGGAGGTGGCAGTTAAAGATCTTTCTGACCGGTTCCTCCACCAGACGTTTGGGTCTGCCTGGTCTGTCCGGTAGCGTCTCCCAGACTTACCACCAGGTGGTGATCAGTTGACAGCTCAGCCCCTCTCTTCACCCGAGTGTCCAAGACATAAGGTCGCAGATCTAATGACACGATTACAAAGTCGATCATCGAGTTGCGACCTCGGGTATCCTGGCGCCAAGTTCACTTATGGACACCCTTATGCTCGAACATGGTGTTTTACTTGCATCATAACATATAAAAGAACAATAACATTGTAATTTTCCAACATGCTAAACAAGTTTTAAAAATTGTTTGAATCAATTAATTGATGTGTGCCCCACGATTTTATTTAGTCTCATATGGAAGAAAATGATCCGCTGTGGCAACCCCTAACGGGAGCAGCCGAGAGAAGACGAAGATAACCACGAAAAACTGTGGTTAAAGAAAAATGTATTTTTTGCTTGTTAGTTCATTTATAACTAAAATAAATAATTTCTATATACATTTTATTTTCACTCATGTAACGCAGGAGGCACTGAAACAGAAGAGGAGCTCCCATCCGCCGAGCTGTCTAACTCTCCGTAGCCTCGGGCTGTGAACTTTGTTTTTTTTGTTCCACTGTCGTTCTCCTTGTATGTACGAGTTAAGCACGGCCAACACCCAAGTATTTAATCCTGGATCGTCTTGACAAACCAAAAGGCTGTGGCCTGAGGCGTGTTTCTAAACAGTTATATCACCATGGCGTTGTCCACATGTAACTCAAAAACAGAGGAGCGGCACACTGTCAGTGTAGTTTTTACTCTGCTTCAAAAGAAAAACAACAAGCCAACATGCGCAAGCCTGAATACCATCCGCGATGCCTTGGTGTTAGTTTACAATCTGTGGTAGTGTGCATTTGGCCGAGGACTTTAGCGGAAAGGATCGGATGGGCACCTCGGTGAGTATGTCTTGTAACGCACTGGCATGGCCTCCCCTCTTGTTCAGAGGACTGGCAAAGTCTTCGGACCCCTTCACTTTCTGCACACAGATTTCATTTTCAATGTATGCATTTGCCATTTTTACCCATCAGTCTACACTCAATAACCCATAATGACAAAGTCAGTCATTGTCCAACCTGCTGTATCTTAACACAGGGTCACGGGGGTCTGCTGGAGTCCAATCCCAGCCAGCACAGGGCGCAAGGGAGGAACAAATCCTGGGCAGGGCGCCAGCCCACCGCAGGACACACCAAGCACACTTTAGGGACAATTTAGGATCGCCAATGCACCTAACCTGCATGTCTTTGGACTGTGGGAGGAAACCCACGCAGACACAGGGAGAACATGAAAACTCCACACAGGGAGGACCCCGCAGGATTCAAAGTGCTATGGACATACTCAGTGTTGTCGTCCAGAGTGTTGCAAAGGCTCCGACCTGGAATCACTTTTAACCCAGCACGCTCGCTTTTAGGGACAGAGGAGGAAAAGCAGAGAACCACACAGACACAGTGAAAAAATACAAATTCCACCCCGCAGGATTCAAAGTGAGGCCATAGTGTTAAGAGCTGATGCACCCTGTCGTCCTAATCTCAGGTAATTACTTTCAAATTTAATTATATGGCCTACTATCCTGTCAGCTAAAACTGAGGGGTCTGGGACTCTGTCCTTATTAATGCATTAGGATTTGCTAAAAGAAGTTGTCCAGGCCTCCATGGCTGGTCATGTGACTCATTTTCTTGCCGTTCTCCATTAATCTGAAAGACGATAGAAAGTGTGGGCAAAGCTAACATCCATCCATCCATTACCCAACCTGCTATATCCTAACACAGGGTCACGGGGGTCTGCTGGAGCCAATCCCAGCCCGCACAGGGTGCAAGGCGGGGAACAAACCCCGGGCAGGGTGCCAGCCCACCATAGGACACACACACACCAAGCACACTTTAGGATCGCCAATGCACCTAACCTGCATGTCTCTGGTCTGTGGGAGGAAACCCACGCAGACACGGGGAGAACATGCAAACTCCACGCAGGGAGGACCCAGGAAGTGAACCCAGGTCTTCATACTGTGAGCCAGCAGCGCTACCACTGTGCCACCCATAATGACAAAGTGATAACGTGTTTTCAGAAAAGTTTACAAGTGTATTAAAAATCGCAAACTGAAATATCTCATTTGTGTAAGTAATAATAATAATAATAACAATACATTTTACGGGCAGCACGGTGGCGCAGTGGGTAGCGCCTCGCAGTTGGGAGACCTGGGGACCTGGGTTCGCTTCCCAGGTCCTCCCTGCATGGAGTTTGTATGTTCTCCCCGTGTCTGTGTGGGTTTTCTCCGGGCGCTCCGGTTTCCATCCATAGACATGCAGGTTAGGTGGATTGGCGATTCTAAATTGGCCCTAGTGTGTGCTTGGTGTGTTTGTGTGTGTCCTGCGGGGGATTGGTTCCAGCAGACCCCCGTGACCCTGTGTTCGGATTCAGGGGGTTGGAAAATGGATGGATGGATACATTTTATTTATATAGGTCTTTTCCCATGCTCATGGCGCTATATAAGGTTTAGTGGCACTCCAAATTGTGCTCAGATGCACCCTGTTTGCTTTAATCCTCCTTCAGGTGTATCAAAAACTCGATTGGAGTCCACCAGTGGCAAACTGAACAGATTTCGGATGGTCCCCGCGTGCCTGTGTATAGAGGGTCCCAAAATTCACACTGCACGTCAGGATTAAAAACAACCCATGAAGGTCAAGGAACACATTATATGAAAAGGGTGATCAGGCAGATCGAAGCAGCTAAAGGCCAGTAAGCTTAATGTGCATTACAGGAAAATTAATGGAAGGATTTATGAAGGTTAAGATTGAGCAGCACATGGCAAGGACAGGAGTTTAACTGAACAGTCAGCATGGGGTCAAATGAGGGAGGTCGTGTTCAACTAACATGCTGGAATTCTATGAGGAAACAAAAGGATACGATCAAAGTAGAGCACGTGATGTTATTAATCTTGACTTTCAGAAAACATTTGATAAAGTGCCACATGAGAGGGTGGGCATCAAACTAAAAGAAGTGGCAGTTCAGGGTGAGGTGTGTAGATAGGTTGAGAATTGGCTCAGATACAGGAAGGAGAGGGTGACCAGCAGGGGGCAGTGCTGGGATCGCAGCTTTTTTAATATATATTTGCTGTATAGGGGCGGCACGGTGGCGCAGTGGGTAGCGCTTCTGCCTCGCAGTTGGGAGACCTGGGTTCGCTTCCCGGGTCCTCCCTGCGTGGAGTTTGCATGTTCTCCCCGTGTCTGCGTGGGTTTCCTCCCACAGTTCAAAGACATGCAGGTTAGGTGCATTGGTGATTCTAACGTGGCCCTAGTGTGTGTTTGTGTGTGTCCTGCAGTGGGTTGGCACCCTGCCCGGGATTGGTTCCTGCCTTGTGCCCTGTGTTGGCTGGGATTGGCTCCAGCAGACCTCCATGACCCTGTGTTTGGATTCAGTGGGTTGGAAAATGGATGGATTTACTGTATATACTCGCATTTAAGTCTTCTCGCGGATGAATCAGGACTTGATTTTACCGTATAATTTCTGGTATTTTATAATGTCGGTCGTATAAGTCGAATGCAGAAAACTCACTCTATTGGTCCAAGAGATTACGATATGCTAAAGCCCACCTGAGAGAGTAACCACGGAGCACACAGCCTTTTTTTTCTATGTATTGTGCCTACATGACCACACAGTGATACCCAAACTATTATGAAGCAACGTTTACACTGTTTTGTGTTTTTTGTATCTCATACACCTTTATCATAAGAGCATCCCTTATCTACGATGGAGTGTTCGATCAGAAGAAAATATGAAGCTGGTTTTAAATTAAAAGTCGTTGAAGTGGCAAAAGAAATTGGTAACTGTGCTACTGCAACAAAATCTGATGTGTCTGAGAAACTGAGAAAGTGAGATTGGAGGAGTCAAGAAAATGTAAAAAAAAAAATGTAAGTGTCGCATTTTTGAACGGGTGTATAAGTCGAGGTCTGATTTTATGATCGATTTTTTTGGGTTTCAAGACCCGACTTATACGCGAGTATATACGGTAAATGATTTACATAAGAATATAAACAACAAGCTGGTTAAGTATGCAGATGATGTCAAGATAGGTGGGTTGAATCATATGAGTCATCACAGAAGGACTTGGACAGCAGATAGGCTTGGGCCGAATTGTGGCAGATGAAATTTAATGTCAGTAAATGTAAAGAATTACACATAGGAAGTGAAAATGTGAGGTTTGAATACACAATGGGAGGTCGGAAAATCGAGAGTCCAGCTTATGAGAAGGATTTAGAAGTCATAGTGGACTCTAAGCTATCGACTTCCCGACAGTGTTCAGAAACCATTAAGAAGGCTAACAGAATGTCAGGTTATATAGCGCCTTGAAGTGTGGAGTACAAGTCACAGGAGGTTCTGCTCAAGCTTTATAACACACTGGTGAGGCTTCATCTGGATTCCTGGGTGCAGTTTGGGTTTCCAGGCTACAAAAAAGACATAGCAGCACTAGAGAAGGTCCAGAAAAGAGCAACTAGGCTGATTCAGGGCTACAGGGGATGAGTTATGAGGAAAGATTAAAAGAGCTGAGCCTTTACTGACTGAAGTGTTTAAAATTATGAAGGGAATTAGTCCAGTGGATCGAGACAAAAAGACATAGCAGCATTAGAGAGAGTCCAGAGAAGAGCAACTAGAGGATTGAGAGGTAAGAGCTGTGTGGAGACATTGAACCTTTTGTGTTTAAGAAAGCGGAGATCAAGAGGTGATATAAGTGAAGTGTTTACAAATTATGAAGGGTATTCGTCCAGTGGATCACGACAGTGACTTTAAAATGAATTCGTCAAGAACACGGGGACACAGTTATAAACTTGTGAAGAGGAAATTTCACACAAACATTAGAATGTTTTTCTTCACACAGAGAATCCACTGTGCAGAGTGGAGGCAGGACCTCTGCGTTTTTCCCAGTTGATTCTGGGGTTCGTCAGGGGGTCTGTTCTGCTCCTACTCTGTTCAATGCTTGTATGGACTGGGTGTTGGGCAGAGTCAGGGGGTCCAGCAGCTGTGGGATATCTGATGGTGAAGAAAGGTTAATGGATCTTGACTTTACTGACGATGCTGTGATCTTCGTGGAGTCAATGGAGGCTCTGATCGGGGCTCTCAAGAGAGACTGAGAGAGGAGTCTGAGTGTCTGGACTTGTGAGTGTCCTGATATAAACCAAAGATCAGGCCTTTAATGACCTCTTGGGCACGGCCATCAGCAGTGTGTCTGTCTGTTTGAGAGAATGTCGACCTTGTTGAGAGGTTCACTTACCTTGGCAATGACATTCATGTCTCTGGTGACTCTTCCTGTGAAGTCAGTAGATGGATTGGGAGAGCATGGGGCGTCATGAGGTCGCTGGAAAGGGGTGTGTGGAGCTCCTGATATCTGCAAAAGGACGAAGGTCCAAGTCTTTAGAGTCCTGGTGCCCTGTGTTTGTGAGTCATGGACGCTCTCCAGTGACCTGAGATGAAGACTGGACTTCTTCAGTACTGTGTCACTTTGGAGAGTCCTTGGGTACCGCTAGTTTGACTTTGTGTTGCTCATGGAGTCCTGAATGAGTCACATGACCTGCATTATGAGGGAGCGTCAGTTACGGCACTAAAGCCATGTGGCGCGTTTCCCAGAGGGTGATCTGCTCGTAAGATCCTCATTGTTGGGGACCCGAGTGGCTGGACCAGGCCAAGGGGTTGCCCACGTAACACCTGGCTGCGGCAGATAGAGGGTCATTTCCAGAGGGTGGGACTGGACCGCGTGTCTGCCTGGGGGGTTGCCAACAGCGATCCCGAGTTGTTTCGTCATGTAGTGGGTGTGGCAACGCACTGTACCAGTGCCTGCTCCCCAGCTTGACTTGACTTGACTTGAGAACCACCGACACTTGGAATAAGAGACCGAGTACAGTAGTGTGGCAGACAGTAGGACTTTAGGGACTTTCAAAACTCGACTTGATGTTATCTTAGAAGAGTGAAGTGGACAGGCCTGGCGAGCTTTGTTGTGCTGTTCTTGTCCAGATTGTTCTAATGTTTTAATGTTATCAGATTGGTGCTGAAGCGTAGCCCAGTTCGGGAACATCAAGGCATTTCTAAAGCTCTGAGGCTTCCCAGGATCACAGAGATCTCAGGAATTGTGAAATGGAAGATTCTGGAACCAGCAGGACTCTTCCTAGAGTTGGCTATCCAGTTAAACTTAGCAACCGGGCAGGTGAGGCTTTGGTCATGGAGATGTCAAAAAAATTTATAAATAAACAGTCCATCTAACAGAGAGCTTCAGAAGGCCTCTGCTGAGATGGGAGAAACTGTCAAAAGGGCAGCAACTCTCCGTTAATCAGATGGAAGCCACTTTTCAAAGACCCTGAGAGCGTGAGGAGAAAGATTCTGTGGTTCAAACAGGCAAAGGGGGGACTCTTTGGGCAAAACTCCAAGCACTATTACTGGAGAAGCCCAGGCGCTGCTCATCAAGGGCCTAATACATTCCCTATGGTGAATCATGATGGTGGCAGCATGATAATATGGGGGGCTTCTTAGCAGCAGGGCGTAGGAGACTGGTCAGAATTGAGAGACGGATAAATGCAGTCAAATACAGAGAGGTCCTTGAAGAAAACCTGCTGCAGAGTGCATGTGCCCTCAGACTGGGGTGATGGTTCACCTTTCAGCATGACAATGACCTGAAGGATACGGCCAGGACAGTGCTGAAGTGACTTTGTGACAAGTCCCTGAGTGTCCTTGAGTGGCCTGGCCACAGCCCAGACTAAAAACCCATAGGACATCTGTGGAGAGACCTGAAGATGGCGGTTTGCAGACACTTCCCATTCAGTTTAATGAAGGTTGAGAGGATATGCCAGGAAGAAGGAGATGAACTGTGCAAATCCAGGTGTGCCAAGCTTGTAGAGACGTACACAAAAAGAATCAAAGCTGGAACTGCTGTCAAGGGGGCTTCTACAAAGCAATGAATTAAGGGTCTTAGGACTTACAGAAATGTAAGGTTTCAGTGTTTGATTTGTAATAAATTTGCAAGTCCTTATGGGTTTTTGAGTAAAATTGATAGGAAAAAAATTGCAAATTTATCCATGGAAAATGAAATCCACAGCACAATAAAGCATGCACGTTCTGAGTCCTCTGAAAGATAACAATTCAAAGTTGCAGTGGTTCAGCCTTTTCCGGCAGCATTGTGTGCAATACAGGAAAGAGCCATGGTTAAAGCGACTGTCCATTACAAGGCACACACACACTCATAATGGTAATTAATCACTTGCAGTGGATTGCATCAGTGGGAGCTCGTGTGATCTGTTTTGACCTTTCATCCCATCCAGAGCTGATTTTGCCAGTCTCTGGCTCCCAGTGATGCTGAAATGGTCCACCCTACTAAAGGGATAAGTGCCTGTGTGTTCTTCTGGTTGTAATGTTGTTATTCCTGCATTGTCTTCAAGTGTCTGAATGTTTGTCCGGCTGTTATGTCTCTATCATTCCAAAAGACAGAACATCATGGACATTTTTAGTAATAAAAATGCATTGCATTTGTCATTCCAACAGATGGCACATCACAAACATTAACACTGCTTTTATTAATCTCATACCAAATGGCATATAACAGAGATGTATGCGTTTCATTTGTCATTCCAACAGATGGCACATCACAAACATTAACACTGGTTTTATTAATCCCATACCAAAAGGCATATAACAGAGACATATGCATTAGTCATCCCAACAGATGGTGCATCACAAACATTAACAGTGCTTTTATTAATCCCATACAAAATGGCATATAATACAGATGAATATATTACATTTGTCATTCCAACAGATGGTGCATCACAAACATTAACACTGGTTTTATTAATCCCATACCAAAAGGCATATAACAGGGAAATATGCATTGCATTTGTCATTCCAACAGATGGCTCATCACAAACTTTAACAGTGCTTCTATTAATCTCATTCCAATTGGCATATAATACAGATGTATTCATTGCATTTGTCATTCCAACAGATGGTGCATCACAAACATTAACACTGGTTTTATTAATCCCATACAAAATGGCATATAATACAGATGTATACATTGCATTTGTCATTCCAACAGATGGTGCATTACAAACATTAACAGTACTTTTATTAATCTCATACCAAATGGCATATAACAGAAATGTATGCGTTATATGGTGCACTGCAAATGTTAACACTGAGGTCTTAGATGTCTAGCAGAGATAGTTAGCTCATGACATGGTGGGATTAATTGGTCAAGGAACCGCAATAAGCAGCATTTGGTGCCATCCTGCACAAACTAATACCAAGCTGCTGGTTTCCCTCCTGGGCTATTGGCTCACAATGGTGGGCTGGATGCCTTGAAAAGCCCTGATCTCTAAGCTCCTTTGATTACTAAACTGGAAGTTGTTCTAATCTAAACCATTTGAATATTTCCTTGAAGTTCAGAACAAAATGTGCCCATGTCAGCACTGAAGCCATACAAATCTGCATGTGAGTACACGTTTCTACCTATACCATATGCTGTCACTGCGAAGGACTTTAATTAAATGCGTAACAGACAACGCCCCAGGGATCATCAGCTGTTCCCCTCCTGAGTCATTCCTTTCAGGCATTGCTTTGTGTGCCTCTCTCCTCAAGCTTCTTATTTTACATTTAAAGCTATGGAAAAAAATGGAGGCAGGGAGGATGTGTAGGAATATGCTGAGTCCTAGAAAATCCAAAAGTTCAACTTCCCATACTCTGCCAATTGAGAGAAATGGCTATGCATTGATCATTTCCAAAAGCACAAATTGACACAAACAAGGCCCTTAACCTGCAATTGCTGAGTGCTTTGAGTAGTGAGAAAAGCGCTATATAAATGCAAAGAATTATTATTAAATTAGTATTTTATAACAAGCTGTGCAACCCAATTATGATGGTTTGAAATCTAAGTCATCATTGGAGACCTCAGCGTGAATGTTTGCAGTGCACCGTCTGTTGGAATGTAACTTGTAACACATGTAATAATAAAACATATTGCATTTTTCATTCCAACAGATGGCGCATCACATTCACATTTATACAATTAAACACCTTGAATGTGAAAATCCGCAAATATGTTTTGGGTCCTTGATTACTGTATATTCTAAATTTATTACACTAAATAAGATGCAGAAAAGTTGTGAGAAATATAAGACAGAACCTCCATTGTGCAGAAAATCATATGTGTGAGGCTGGCTGCCGAAACAACGATGTGAGGTGTCCCCTCAGACAAAGTGTATAGTTCAGCAGTTCTTTAGCAATCTGTAACTTTTTATAAAACGTAACTTAAATAAATGTGTGTGTGAATTTATGGTAGTAAATGACAAAAAGGATTAATATTACAGATAGACAAAGAAATCCAGTAAAACGATAAACACGACACGGTTCAGTTTCACAGATACAGATGATGGTGGTGTAGTCATGAAATGAAATCCTTAATAAAAAGCCTCCTGAATCTTTTGTAAAGTTTTGTCCTACTCTGATGCCGATGTAAGTGAAGATTTGTAGAAGTTGGGAGTGCTCCCCAGATGAAGGCATTTCTCAACAAGCGGATAAAGGACAAGAACGCAAACATCCAGAGAAAACTATAATCCGATGAGCGTAATTAGCACTTGGGTGCTGTATTATGTTAGCCATTATGGATGTAATGAGAAGTCAAGCAAAATGATCCCCTTTTATTGGTTAACTAAAAAGATTACAATATGCAAGCTTTCGAGGCAACTCAGGGCTCTTCTTCAGTACAGTGAGGCCCTGAAAGACACCACCGTCTGCGATCCTGCTGGCTTGTTATTAGAACATTAGAACACTCTGGACGAGAACAGGCCAGTCAGCCCAACAAAGCTCGCCAGTCCTATCCATTTATTTCTTCTAAAAAACATCAAGTCGAGTTTTGAAAGTCTCTAATGTCTTACTGTCTACCACACTACTTGGTCTCTAATTCCAAGTGTCTATCGTTCTTTGTATAAAGAAAAACTTCCTAATGTTTGTGTTAAATTTCCCCTTCACAAGTTTCCAACTGTGTCCCCGTGTTCTTGCTGAACTCATTTTAAAGTCAGAGTCTCAATCCACTGGACTAATTCCCTTCATCATTTTAAACACTTCAGTCAGGTCTCCTCTTCATCTTCTTTTGTTTAAATTGTAAAGGCTCAGCTCTTTTAATCTTTCTCCATAACTCATCCCCTGTAGCCCTCAATCAGCCTAGTTGCTCTTCTCTGGACCTTTTCTAGTTCTGCTATGTCTTTATGGAGACCCAAACTGCACAGAGAACTCCAGATGAGGCCTCACCAGTGTGTTATAAAGCTTGAGCAGAACCTCCTGTGACTTGTACTCCACACATCAAGGCGCTATATAACCTGACATTCTGTTAGCCTTCTTAATGGCTTCTGAACACTGTCTGGAAGTCGATAGCGTAGAGTCCACTATGACTCCTAAATCCTCCTCATAAGGTGTACTCTCGATTTTCCGACTTCCCATTGTGTATTCAAACCTCACATTTTTACTTCCTATGTGTAATTCTTTACATTTACTGACATTAAATTTCATCTGCCGCAAATCGACCCAAGCCTGTATGTTGTCCAAGTCCTTCTGTAATGATACAACGGATTCTAAATTATCTGCCACTCCACCTATCTTGGTATCATCTGCACACTTAACCAGCTTGTTCTTAATATTCCTATCTATATCATTTATATTTATTAAAAATAGCAGCAGCCCTAGCACTGCCCCCTGCTGGTCACCATGCTTAATATCGGCCAATTCTGATGAGGTTCCTCACACCATCACCCTCTGCTTCCTGTGTCTGAGCCAATTCTGCACCCACCTACTACATCACCCTGAACTGCCACTTCTTTTAGTTTGATGCCCAACCTCCCATGTGGCACCTTATCAAATGCTTTCTGAATGTCATTATAAATAATCTCACATGCTCCACTCTGATCGTTTCCTTTTGTTGCCTCCTCATAGAATTCCAGCATGTTAGTAAAACACGACCTCCCTCATCTGATCCCATGCTGACTGTTTAGTTAAACTCCTGTCCTTGCCATGTGCTGCTCACTCTTATCCTTAATAAGTCCCTCCATCAATTTTCCTGTTATAGCTCACTCTTAAGTCTAGAACCCTCATCTTTCACCCAGCAGACTGAAGCTGCCCAATGGAGCAGTACTCCCAAGGCTGCTGGGATTTGCAGTCCATTTAAGCAGCGCTGCTACAGTGTTTTCCACCATACGTCACAAAACTCTCAACATAACTTCCATTTAATTACTGATGACAAACTCGCGAATAGATGGGTCTGTGAATCCTAAACCCGTAAATCGCAAGAGCCGACCTGTAGTAATAAAATGCATTACTACAAATGTTTGTCATTCGCCATCTGCTGGAATAACCAATACGATGCATACGACTCTGTTATATGCTATTTGTTCTGGGGTTCTTGAAAGCTGGTTTAATGTTTGTGATCCACCATCTGCTGGGATGACAAATGTAATTCACTTTATTACTACACATTTTTGTGATGCACCTTCTGTTTGAATGACAAATACAATACACATCTCTGTTATATGCTATTTGTTATAGGATTTGTGAAAGCAACGTTAGTGTTTCTGATGCACCATCTGTTGGAATGACAAATGATATTCACTTTATTACTACAAATTTTTGAGATGCACTTTCTGTTTGAATGACAAATACAATACACATGTCTCTGTTATATGCTATTTGTTATGGGATTTGTGAAAGCAACGTTAGTGTTTGTGATACACCATCTGTTGGAATGACAAATGAAATGCACTTTACTACTACAAATGTTTTTATCATACACCATCTGTTTCAATGGAAAATACAATGCATATGTCTCTTTTGTATGCCATTTGTTATGAGATTCGTGAAAACAGTTTTAATATCTGTGATGCACCATCTGTTGGAATGACAAATGCAATGCATATGTCTCTTTTATATGTAATTTGTTATGGGATTCAGGAAAGTAGTTTTAATGTTTGTGATGTACAATCTGTTGGAATGACAAATGCAATGCACTTTACTGCTACAAATGTTTTTTATCATGCACCATCTGTTTGAATGGAAAATAAAATGCATATGTCTCTTTTGTATGCCATTTGTTATGGAATTCATGAAAACAGTTTTAATATCTGAGATGCACCATCTGTTGGAATGACAAATGCAATTCATATGTCTCTTTTATATGCAATTTGTTATGGGATTAAGGAAAGTAGTTTTAATGTTTGTGATGTACTATCTGTTGGAATGATAAATGCAATGCACTTTACTACTACAAATGTTTTTATCATACACCATCTGTTTGAATGGAAAATACAATGCATATGTCTCTTTTGTATGCCATTTGTTAAGGGATTCATGAAAGCAGTGTCAATATTTATGATGCACCATCTGTTGGAATGACAGAGACATAGCAATTGGACAGAGACACAGATCCACAGATCCACAGACACTTGTCCTTTTATTAAGGTGCCTGTTTCAAGATGGAGTATCTTCTGGTATTAAGTAGGCGGGTCCAGGCAGACGGATGCCAGAAGTGACATCAGAGGTGTTACAGCTGTCAATCATCTGGTCTGCAGAAGGAGGAAGAAAAAATGCACTAGGACACAGTGCCATCACCAGGAACGGCAAGGAATTCCAATCACCCGAGCCCATAAGTTGTCCCCTGTGTGCACGTGCGTGACACTGTGTTGGCATTATTATTACAGCAGTACAGACTGTAAGGCAGAGCAGACGTATCTGTACGCCAGTCCTTTACAGGGCTCAGTCACAGAGCCAAGCAGAAAAGAGTGTGGCGTGTGCAATCCGGTAACATTAACCTATAAATAAAGCATCACTTTGATTAAACATATCAATACAACACAAGATAATGATCTCAGGCGTCATGCTTATATTCAGATTGACAGTGGCTGATGATGACGTTTAACTCTGTTTCTTAGTTTAATGATGTAGGACTGTTTTGCCAAATGAGACCTCCAGAAGATTACTTGTGCATTTAAACGCACATATAAAGAAGCCAGGTGTCTGCCTCAACTGTGTTATTCACCCTTAATCTGATTACGTGTGTGTGAGTGTGTGTAAACACGCTAAATCTGTCTCACTCATTGTGGCATGTGGAGGCGTGAGAAAGAGCGAGGTGTTAGTCTCCCACACTTTCCTTCCTCCTCACCATCAGTGATAAACTGAGCATGAGAAGAACTGCGGCACGGTGGTTAAGGCTTTGGACTTCAAACCCAGAGGGCTGTGGGTTCAAATCCTGACACTGTGTGATCCTGAGCTGCCTGTGCACCAAATAGGAAAAACAAAAGAAATGGAACCGATTGTATTGGGATGAAGGCATCAACCAAATCAGTAACTGCTGACGTGTCTCGCCACTGTGTGTGGTTGTGCAATCAACAGGGAGCTGCTTGACTGCCATACTCTTAACAAGAAACAAAAAAATCTTATTAATTTAAATTTCTTTGCAGACTTTTCCTTCTTTTTTAGTATCTGCTGCTAATTCACCAAAAGGGGAGTTCACATAAGCCGACGTTTTACTGTATTGATCAATGGAGCCTGCAACGATTAGCAATTCAACAGTCTAATTAGTCAACTCTTAATAGAAGATCTCATCCTCAAGCCCACCTAATCTAATGCAGAGCGGATATGGGGATGGACGATGATGGGCTATGCTATACTGTACGTGCCATGTGTTTCCTGTGTCTTCTGTATGCTTTGATTAGACACATAATACAACTGTGGTAAAAGCACCTTCTAGAAGAGGAACGTTTAGGCTTCGTCTAGCAATCACTCCATTATACAATTTTCTGAGCTGCTTTGCTTGCCACATGTCTGACTAGGGGAGCTTGAGGTTAGCCTGGGCTGAAGGTGTTAAAGCATGAGGTCTTTTATTGTGAGACTGATATTTACTAATAGAAGTGTTGAGAAGTAACACAGGACCCTGAGAGGACTGATCAAGGGGACAGAGGCCACCATGGGAGGGGTGTTGTCCCTTACTCACAGACGCCCCATTTAACCCAAAATGCTGCAGGGAAATGTAATAAAGACATAAATATCAGGGCCAATCGATGGTGGGCGGTCCACCCCAGATATTGTAGCCAAAGGCCCTGCCAGAAAAGACTGAGCAGCTCACTACCTAAAACAAGCGAGGCGACCTACTCACCCGAAATATCCAAAGTGGAGCGAGGCCTTCAGAAAATAGCCAGGGAAGTGAGACTGACTCCCACCAACTACACCGAAAAGGCAGCCTAGCTTTCACTTGAGTGGCAGGCTTTGGTCTACACAGGGCTAAAACACACTTAACTTTCAAGAGTTCAAAAATATATTCTGAGATGTCTCAAAAGGCTCCAATAGGGAGGGGATCACCGTCAACCCCTGGCTAGTATGATGAAAGGCAGCAAAGAAATTCTATTAAAACAAAACTCCCAAGCAACTACCAAGCGCATACAATGAACCTCATAGTGTGTACAACTCCCATGAGCCTTACTGGGACTGGGAGTGGTCCTTCAATGACAACCGCTTTTATGGGACCCGCCCGCAAAAAACACAAAGGACATGGCAGAGCAAGCATCCACTCATAGAAAACAGGTAACAAACTTTGTCTTTCTCTTTCTTTTGGCGTCTCCCTTTTAGGGGTCAACACACCAGATCAAGCAATAAACAAAACTGATAAAGAGTTTTCTTCTTCTCCTTCTTCTTCCTCTTCATCTTTTCCCACTTCTGCGTGGGGTGCTTAATGAACCTTCTCCAAACAGCTTAGTCCTTTACCTCCTCACCAGTCATCCCTTTTCCTTCAGATCTTCTTTCATTTTATCCACCCACCTCTACTCTGGCCTCCCTCACTTTCTTTTCCCCCTGTATTTCCATTCCCAACACTCCTTTGCCCACACATTCGTTGTTTCTTCACACCACAGCAAACTAGCCCAATTTGGTGCCAGTCCCACAATTGGATCAATAGAGAGAGTTAGTGTCATGAAGGGTACAAAACCCAAATGATGGAATCAGCTCAGTTAACTTCTGAAAATGGATAAAAGATGCAGCCAGACGCCGACTTACGGCTCCATTTGGGATGTATGTCGGTCCTAAAGTGTACAAGTCAATGCTGTTAGGACTCGGGGGGTCTGGTGTGGGTCACTGCTACAGATACGGTACTTTAACTGCCAGCATGGAGTAGCATAAGAACATAAGAAATTTGACAAACGAGAGGAGACCATGCAGTCCATCAAGCCCATTTCTTTAGCTAATAGCTAAGCTGTCCCAAAATATCATTCAGATTCTTCTTAAAGGTTGTTCAGGTTTCTGCTTCATTGTTCTGGAGTCCCACAACTCTTTGCGTCAAGAAATGCCTCCTGGCTTCAGTTTTAAATTCTCTTCCCCTTAATTTCCATTGATGTCCTCAAGTACCTGATTCACTGTTAAGCTGAAAGGATTCTTCTGAGTCTAATTTATCAGCGCCCATGAGGGTACTGAAGACCTGGAAGAGGTCCCCCCACCATCTCCTGTGCTCAGACTAAACAGTTTAATTCTCTTTTTTTGTCCATAAGTCCTGGGATGTGCCTGGTTGCTCTCCTCTGCACAGCTTCATGTGCTGCTATGTCTTTCTTGTCTTTGCTTATCAATGTCTTTCTTGCAGTACAACCCGCTGAGCACACCATGTCTGTGTAAGGGTAGGCCGTGCATAAGACTTAGCCACATGGAGAAAACAAACCTTAAAGGGTCCGCCAAGACTCAGAAAACACGAAACCCTGTGAAATAATAATAATAATAATAATAATAATAATAATAAAGAAAGACTTATTATACAATACAATACAATTTATTTTTCTATGCCCAAAATCACACAAGAAGTGCCACAATGGTCTTTACCAGGCCCTGCCTCTTGACAGCCCCCCAGCCTTAACTCTCTATGTACACAAGGAAAAACTCCCAAAAAACCCTAGTAGGGAAAAAATGGAAGAAACATTGGGAAAGGCAGTTCAGAGAGAGAGAGACCCCTTTCCAGGTAGGTTGGGCATGCAGTGGGTGTCAAAGAGAAAGGGGTCAATACAATACAATACACAGAACAGAACACAAGTCATCCTCAATGGAATATAAAAATAAAAATATTACAAGTATGGAGCAGAATTTAACAATAGATGATATCACATAATATGATTTGGACTTGTTCAGCCATCAAGCTAGCCTCCCCCTATTGGCCATTCGACAGCTGAGACAGCCAATCCGATGAAAGGACCCCTCTACCCGATGATTCCCGTGATCCTCCATCAGGGATGACTTTACCTTAGGCAGGCAGAACAACTGGCAGGTGGGCCGTGGCACCAAGTGCCACATTTGAGTACCGAGAAGAGAAATAGAATAGGTGAGGGTTAGTAACAAATTCTAACTATCATGTTACTTAAGTTTAGTGTGTAGCAGATAGAGGTGTGGTCCACCTCTTGAACCCTCAGGTACCACTCTGAACACCAGGTGAAAGTATAATCACTATTTATTTTACTATTAAACAGTGCACAAAGCACCCTCCACTCCACACTCATAAATCACAATAAACGCTCAATAAACCAATCCTCCTCGCCCAGACACTTCGCCCTCCTACCTCCCAGCTCAGCTCAGTGTCTGGGCTTTCCCAGAGTCCTTTTATATTCCCTGACCCGGAAGTGGTTCCTGTCCAAACCCACAAGTCCTTTTTCCTTCCGGGTCAGGGTAAACAGTCCTTTTCTTCAGCCCGGGAGCACGTCGTTCCTTCCTGTCACGTGATGATGACGCACTCCCGGGTTATAGGGCACATAAGAGCCCACTAGCCCCCCTACAGCGACTCCCGGTGGCCCCCAAGGTATCCAGCAGGGCTGTGTATAGAAACTACGAAGTCCATGAGGCCCTGCTGGAACTCGGGACACGTTCCTGCTGTCCGGAGGGCTCCTCCTGGCGGCCTGGGGGTGGCGACCGGAGTCTGTAGCCGGCCGTCCATCACAAGTGCTAATGACTAACAACAGAGATGCAGTCTGTACAGTTAATCAGCAGCTCTAGTCAGGGTGTGCTAAACTGAAGTCGTGAGTCTTTGAAAGCTGAGAATGAAGGGGCATCTCTTATAGTAGCAGGCAGACCACTCCACAGTTTAGGGGCCCTGTAACTAAAAACTCGACCCCCCACTGTTATTTTATTAATCCTTGGAATCACAAGCAGACCGGCATCTTGAGATCTTAATGTGCGCTCAGGTTTGTAAGTCATGATAAGTTCAGACAAGTAAGCCAGACCTCGGCCATTTAATGCTTTATATGTTAAAAGGAAAATTTTGAAATCTGCCCTAAACTTAACCGGGAGCCAGTGTAAGGATTTAAGAACTTGAGTGATGCGTTCGTATTTTCTTGTTCTTGTAATAATTCTTGCAGCAGCATTTTGGATTAACTGGAGGCTGAATAAAGAACAGTTTGAACATTTAGTGAACACTGCATTGCAGTAGTCAATCCTACTAGAGATAAATGCATGAATTAATTTCCCAGAATCCTGTTCATTTAGAAAGCTCCTTAATTTCCAAACAATTTTAAGATGGAAGAAACATGATTTAGACAATTTTGTAATGTGTGCTTTAAATGACATGCTAGAGCCAAAGATAACTCTTAGATTGCGGGCTGATTCAGTAAAATTAAAGGTGATTCCAATTGAGTTAACCCCTTAACCGCCCTCTGCCGGATATATCCGGCACCATTGTTTTATTGCTAACGCCATACTGCCGGAATTATCCGGCACATTTGCCTGTGGTTATATGAATGCCTGGCAAGTAGTATAACTGACGGTTTGGCGTGGGTATTATTACTACGTTGTATTTCGACAAGTCTGTGGTTGTTTTGGCCGGTCATGTGACGTGATTCGCATGTAACAGCTGTGAATATGGCGAAACGTAAACTGACTTCAAGTGAGGCTTTGCAGGCGATTTTGGACAGTTCTGATCATGATTGTAGCAGTTCTGAAGAAGATTTTAGCGACAATGATGAGCAGCAACGTGCGCTGCATGATACTGTGAATGACGGCGCATCGGATGATGGCGATGAGTGGGTGTATCCCCAGCATCTCATCTGGACTGCTGCCCGAGGTGAACTACCTTTTCTGCATCCGTTTGAGGCAACGTGTGGCTTTATTGTTGATGTAAACAATTACACTGCTGAGCAGTTTTATGAGCTGTTTGTGTCACCTGATTTGATCAGACATTTTGCTCATCAGACAAATCTGTATGCAGCACAGTTTATTGAGAAAAATCCCAATTTACCTCCACATTCCCGTGTTCGTGCTTGGGTAGACACTGATGAAAACGAAATGAAAAAATTCATTGGGATTTTGATGTTGATGGGAATAATCAGAAAACCAGATATTGAGATGTACTGGTCTACAGATCCTATGTATGCAACACCTATTTTTGCAGCTGTCATGACACGTAACCGATTCTCTTTGCTGCTGAAATTCTTTCATTTGAATGACAACAGAAATGAGCCAGATAAGAAAGATCCAAACCGCGACCGCTTGTTCAAGCTACGTCCTTTGATTGATCATTTATTTGAAGCATTTCAGTTGCCCTACATGCCAGGACCGTCAGTTACAGTTGATGAAAGTTTATTGTTGTGGAAGGGCCGCTTACAGTTTCGACAGTATCTACCATTGAAAAGGGCATGGTTTGGTATCAAGATGTTTTGCTTAGCTGAGAATTCAGGTTACATTTATAGATTTCGTGTATACACTGGCAAAGAGGATCTTATGAGTAGTATTTCAGCAGTGTTACCAGAAAAACACTTTCAGACAGACAGACTTTCAGAAAAATGCTGTCGTGTCTGTTCAAAGAAAGGTCAGCGTAGAGACGTCAAGACCTTCTGCTCAAAGTGTCCCAGCAATCCAGGACTTTGTGCAGTTCCCTGCTTTGGCCTGTGGCACAGCAAACTCAAATACTGGGAATGAAACTATGATTGACTGAACTACTTTTGACTTTTGAATTACTTTTGACTGTTCCATTTTGTAGTAGACAATAAATCCAGAAGCCTGGGAAAAGGTACATTTTGTGTTTTATTATGTGTTTGCCCATTTCTAGAACTTGCACAACATTTAGTGGTCAATACTGCTTGAATAAATGTAAAAAATGTAAAAAAAATGTAAAAAAGTAAAAAAACGAAAATTGTTCAGATTTCGCCTGGCGTGGGGAATATTTAGGGAGTTGGCGGTTAAAGGGTTAAATGATGACAAGATATTGTGGCGATCAGCGTCATTCCCTCCAATAATTAACATCTGTATGTTTAAAGACAAGTAGTTCTCATTCATCCACTCCTTTACTTCACTAACACAACTAATTAAAGACAACATCGGAGAAACTTCATCTGATTTAAATGAAAGGTATAACCGGGTGTCATTTGCATACGAGTGAAAATTAATATTAATTTTCCTAATGAGAGATCCCAGTGGAAGCCTGTAAAGTGAAAACAGTAAAGGTCCCAGTACTGAGCCCTGCGGGACACCTCATTGAACTTCTGTGTGTAATGATGGAGTCCTGTCAGCACATTTCTGTACATATTGGAATCGATTTGATAAATAAGAACTAAACCAAGCGAGCACGGTGCCTGTAAGCCCAACATCATTTTCTAGCCTGTGCAGTAAAATAGAATGGTCGATGGTGTCAAACGCTGCACTTACTGTAAGTCCAAAAACATAATTACAGTGGAGTCTCCTTCATCAGAGGATATCAGAATGTCGTTTACAACCCGCATTAGTGCCGTTTCTGTACTATGACCAGTGCGAAAACCAGACTGGAATTTCTCAAATAAATTGTAATGCATAAGGTGTGACTGAAGCTGCTTTTTCTAGTATTTTAGAGAGAAATTTGAAATAGGCCTATAATTATTTAGTATGTGTGGGTCCACGTCTGACTTTTTAAGTAATGGTTTAATGACTGGGCGGCACAGTGGCGCAGTGGGTAGCGCTGCTGCCTTGCAGTTGGGAGACCTGGGGACCTGGGTTCGCTTCCCGGGTCCTCCCTGCGTGGAGTTTGCATGTTCTCCCCGTATCTGCGTGGGTTTCCTCCGGGTGCTCCAGTTTCCTCCCACATTCCAAAGACATGCTGGTTAGGTGGATTGGCGATTCTAAATTGGCCCTAGTGTGTGTGTGTGTCCTGTGGTGGGTTGGCACCCTGCCCGGGATTGGTTCCTGCCCTGTGTTGGCTGGGTTTGGCTCCAGCGTGACCCTGTGTTCGGATTCAGCGGGTTGGAAACTGGATGGATGGATGGTTTAATGACTGACACGTTTAGTGCTTCAGGTACTGTGCCATGCAATAATGAGCTATTGACAATGTGAAGAATAGGCACTGCACGAACATCCATTGCACTTTTTACTAGTTTTGTTTTGTTACTATTACTAGCTTCTATCTTCTTGATGGAAGAGAAAAGTGTAAAACCATCTGCACTGATCAAAAACAGAAAATGACATGCCAGCTGTGTGGCATGGTCAGTTGGTGACCTGAAGACTGGATCTCTGTGAATGCCATGATATATTTGTCTTTTTACTTATTGCTAATTTGTGGCCATTTGTTGGCTGCAGCTGAGAAATGGCTACCTCTGCAGCTCCTCCACCACTTCTTTCCTCGCTTCTATGCTGAGTGTGTCATTCTGAGGCTGGCAGGATGCTGCAAGTATGTGATAAGCAGAAAGGCGTAGGCCTTTGCAGCCCCTCACAGCTGGTCTTGGCAATTTCTAGAGCATTATTACCCTCTTGTTGTCCTGTGGGCCTTGGCTGGAGATACAAATGGCCTCAACTTGGTCATCCATAAATTGACATATGGCTAAACATTTTATGAATAATAAACATAATTAACAGCATTAATATAAATGATAATAACCAAAGGACCAAACTGAACCAAAAAGACCTTAAAACATTTAAACATAAGCCAGGGTGGCGTCCCAGACTTTACATAACAACAACAAGACACTGTGTGCGTGGTCTTTGACCAGAAGTACTGCTGTCCATCCAGGTTGTGTTTGGGGTGCAGGCCTCACCTTATGTAATTACGTTGCTTCAGCTTTAGGCAGAGTTGATCAATTAAGGTTGGTTAAGACTTCTAATGAGTAAAAAAAAGCTGCTTGATTACTTGACGACTGTACTGTATACTCTGTTTACTGCATTAGTTATAAATATTATATAATAATATAAATACTTGGACAGAGACAACTTTTTTCTCATTTTGGTTCTGTACATTACCACAATGAATTTTTAAATGAAACAACTCTGATGCAGTTGAAGTGCAGACTTTCAGCTTTAATTCAGTGGGGCGAACAAAACAATTGCATAAAAATGTGAGGCAGGGGTCTGGGACTCTGTCGTTATTAATGCATTAGCATTTGCTAAAAGAAGTTATCCAGGCCTCCATGGATGGTCATGTGACTCATTTTCATGCCGTTTCTCCATTAAACTGAAAGACGATGGAAAGTGTGGGCAAAGCTAACATCCATCCATCCATTATCCAACCTGCTATATCCTAACACAGGGTCACGGGGGTCTGCTGGAGCCAATCACAGCCAGCACAGGGCGCAAGGCAGGAACAAATCCCCGGCAGGGCGCCAGCCCACCGCACTGATTATATAGTGCCTTTCATATCTATCTATCTATCTATCTATCTATCTATCTATCTATCTATCTATCTATCTATCTGATTATATAGTGCCTTTCATATCTATCTATCTATCTATCTATCTATCTATCTATCTATCTATCTATCTATCTATCTATCTATCTATCTGATTATATAGTGCCTTTCATATCTATCTATCTATCTATCTATCTATCTATCTATCTATCTATCTATCTATCTATCTATCTATCTATCTATCTGATTATATAGTGCCTTTCATATCTATCTATCTATCTATCTATCTATCTATCTATCTATCTATCTATCTATCTATCTATCTATCTATCTATCTGATTATATAGTGCCTTTCATATCTATCTATCTATCTATCTATCTATCTATCTATCTATCTATCTATCTATCTATCTATCTATCTATCTATCTGATTATATAGTGCCTTTCATATCTATCTATCTATCTATCTATCTATCTATCTATCTATCTATCTATCTATCTATCTATCTATCTATCTATCTGATTATATAGTGCCTTTCATATCTATCTATCTATCTATCTATCTATCTATCTATCTATCTATCTATCTATCTATCTATCTATCTATCTATCTATCTATCTATCTGATTATATAGTGCCTTTCATATCTATCTATCTATCTATCTATCTATCTATCTATCTATCTATCTATCTATCTATCTATCTATCTATCTATCTATCTATCTATCTATCTATCTGATTATATAGTGCCTTTCATATCTATCTATCTATCTATCTATCTATCTATCTATCTATCTATCTATCTATCTATCTATCTATCTATCTATCTATCTATCTATCTATCTGATAATATAGTGCCTTTCATATCTATCTATCTATCTATCTATCTATCTATCTATCTATCTATCTATCTATCTATCTATCTATCTATCTATCTATCTATCTATCTATCTATCTATCTGTTTATATAGTGCCTTTCATATCTATCTATCTATCTATCTATCTATCTATCTATCTATCTATCTATCTATCTATCTATCTATCTATCTATCTATCTATCTATCTGATTATATAGTGCCTTTCATATCTATCTATCTATCTATCTATCTATCTATCTATCTATCTATCTATCTATCTATCTATCTATCTATCTATCTGATTATATAGTGCCTTTCATATCTATCTATCTATCTATCTATCTATCTATCTATCTATCTATCTATCTATCTATCTATCTATCTATCTATCTATCTATCTATCTGATTATATAGTGCCTTTCATATCTATCTATCTATCTATCTATCTATCTATCTATCTATCTATCTATCTATCTATCTATCTATCTATCTATCTATCTATCTATCTGATTATATAGTGCCTTTCATATCTATCTATCTATCTATCTATCTATCTATCTATCTATCTATCTATCTATCTATCTATCTGATTATATAGTGCCTTTCATATCTATCTATCTATCTATCTATCTATCTATCTATCTATCTATCTATCTATCTATCTATCTATCTATCTATCTATCTATCTATCTATCTATCTATCTGATAATATAGTGCCTTTCATATCTATCTATCTATCTATCTATCTATCTATCTATCTATCTATCTATCTATCTATCTATCTATCTATCTATCTATCTATCTATCTGATTATATAGTGCCTTTCATATCTATCTATCTATCTATCTATCTATCTATCTATCTATCTATCTATCTATCTATCTATCTATCTATCTATCTATCTATCTGTTTATATAGTGCCTTTCATATCTATCTATCTATCTATCTATCTATCTATCTATCTATCTATCTATCTATCTATCTATCTATCTATCTATCTATCTATCTGATTATATAGTGCCTTTCATATCTATCTATCTATCTATCTATCTATCTATCTATCTATCTATCTATCTATCTATCTATCTATCTATCTATCTATCTATCTATCTATCTATCTATCTGATTATATAGTGCCTTTCATATCTATCTATCTATCTATCTATCTATCTATCTATCTATCTATCTATCTATCTATCTATCTATCTATCTATCTATCTATCTATCTATCTGATTATATAGTGCCTTTCATATCTATCTATCTATCTATCTATCTATCTATCTATCTATCTATCTATCTATCTATCTATCTATCTATCTATCTATCTATCTATCTATCTGATAATATAGTGCCTTTCATATCTATCTATCTATCTATCTATCTATCTATCTATCTATCTATCTATCTATCTATCTATCTATCTATCTATCTATCTATCTATCTGATTATATAGTGCCTTTCATATCTATCTATCTATCTATCTATCTATCTATCTATCTATCTATCTATCTATCTATCTATCTATCTATCTATCTATCTATCTATCTATCTATCTATCTGATTATATAGTGCCTTTCATATCTATCTATCTATCTATCTATCTATCTATCTATCTATCTATCTATCTATCTATCTATCTATCTATCTATCTATCTATCTATCTATCTATGCAGAGGGTGAGTATTTTTATAGGTAGTGTACATACAATTATCTGCACAATAATTGTCCTATCCTTGAAAACAGCCATTATGCTTATTCAGTTCATTTTTGGGATGACTGGACAGGCCATGTTCCTCGTAAGCACAAACACAAAGGACCGTTGTCTGTGAGGGCTGTGGTTTCTGTTTCACTTGAACTTTCTATCTTACAAAGAGATAACTTAACACATGAGCTGCTTATTCTGCACGTTTGTTCCTTCTGTGCTTGAAATTGCATCTTTCAGCCATCAGTGTCCCAAGCTGCTTTTCTGGTGGGTCAGATGTGAATATAAGAACAGCACATTAAAACTTTGATTGTAACGTGGGGTTGCCAGCTGCGTTTCAGGATGTCTCTCGTAAGCTGCGCTGAGGTTCTGTGGGTGGCAGATGTCATTCTGTTATTCACCTTAAAACACAAGTCCGGCTTACACAGGCAGAGGTCTTCTGAAGCAGGTGCCTGCTTGTGTTCAGTTGCCGTCAGTCCATCTGTCCCACTGGCTCTTGTTATTTTATAATTTTACACTCTTCGCCTGTTATGTTTCATAATTCCAGCGTACGTAACATTTAGCAAAGGATGGATGGCAGATGATCACAGCACATAACTGTGCCCTACCAGCGCTGTTCAGCTTGTGTGACTTTGCACCTGGCACCCTGCTTTTTTTTTTATTATTATTATTATTATTTTTTTTTAATTGCAAAGGAGAACTTGAAAGATAATAATAGCCTTGACATGTAACAGGAAGCCCCACTGATCAAAACCCCAAAGTGTTACATTCTGCTAAAACACTTAAGCTGCACAAAAGGAAGTGGTCTGACATACCGGTGTTCTTAACAAACACAGGAATAGCCGTGTCTGAGGCCGTCCGTGTGTTAGGAAACGGTACACCTCAGTGTGTCCGTGGCGCGCCAAACACTTTCTGCTCTGCTCATCAAATTATTTTGACGAATAAATGGAGGTGTCCAGTGTCGTCGCAACTTAGGTCAAACACTCACATGTGAAGATGGCACAGGGGGCACATCGTCAGTCAACAGCATGAACCAAATATGAGAATCAGGCACTGATTAAAGAATTTGCTCGGACTGAAAGAAAATAAGGTGAGGAATAATTATAATTCTTTAAATTTATATAGCACTCTTCTCATTACCCAGAGTGCTTTACTTAGTGAGTGGGGAGCCACATCAACCACCGCTAATGGGCAACATCCATCTGGATGATGTGACGGCAGCCAGTACTCTCACCACACATGTGAAGTGGGGAGGGACAGTTAGCCAGTTAGAGACAGGGAATGGTTAGCCAGTTAGAGACAGGGAATGATTAGGGGGCCAGAATGACGAGGCCAAGGTGGGCAATTTAGCCAGGATATTGTGCGACATCCTACTCTTTACAAAGATTGCCCAGTGATCTTTAATAACCACAGAGAGTCAGAACTTCGATTTTATGTCTCACCCGAATGACGGCACCATTTTTACAGCACAGTGTCCTCATCACTGCAAGGGGCATTGGGATCCAGGTAAGCCCCCCTGCTGGCCTCTCCAAAACCTCTTCCAGCAACAACCTCAGCTTTTCATGCTTGATCTCCCATCCAAGAACTGGCCGGGCCCAAACGTGCTTAGCTTCAGGTAGATGACATCTTCTGAAGTGCAGATGATGTGGCTGAACCGAAGCAGTCAAAACATGAGTATTCCAAAAGAGCAATCATGATTCTTCTTCTTCTTCTTCTTTCGGCTGCTTCCATTTAGGGGTCACCACAGATAGGGTTGCCAGACGTCCCTTATATACGGGACATGTCCCATATTTGATCATTTTGTCTCCTGTCCTGTGCTGACCTTTCAGGGACAACCAAATTTCCCATATTTAGTTCATTTTCTAATTCCGTAATAAAAATATATTTTTACTACCTTCTTACGGTATTTAGTTGTAACTTTAGATAGATAGATAGATAGATAGATAGATAGATACTTTATTAATCCCAATGGGAAATTCACAAATTCACTTTATAAGTAGCTAGCTGAAATACCCAGCGATGCCAGGGAAGAAAATAAAGTTTTTTTTTAATTGTTTGAGAAAAATATTTAATAAAAACAACTTTAAAAATGAATTCACAAACAATGAAGACTCACTAATGTGCTTGTCTTGCGGTCTTGTATGTATGTTACCATCCACTTGATGCTCTTAACTCTGTTTAATTTCAAAAGCGACAGGGGCACCGTGGTCAAACATAAAGAATGCTAGCAGTCACCTCCAGTTCGCCCTCTGGTGGTCGTTCCGAATGTCAACTGGATGATAACGTGCATACAAGACTGCAAGATCACCGCCCACCCTACCCAGAAGGGGGTGGGTTAGGGCAGATTTCACCCCACAGTATTTTGAGTCGACCAATGAGAAACGTGAACCAAGTTTCATGAAATCGCTCCAGCTGTTCAGACGTGATGCTGGAACATACACACATACATACACACACACTGACTTTTATATATATAGATTATACTTTCTTTTCTCAGATTCTCTTGATGAAAATAACCCAAATGTAACGAGGAAACGAGTGTTTTCTGCCTGTTTGTAACTCGTTCAGTTGTTATAGTCGGCTGAGGACGGTGACACTCTTACCATTTTGCTCTCCAGCCGCGCTGCCATGCAGTTCTGGATCAGCATTGCAACATACAGCATCGACAAAGTGTGTTGTTACTACTCGCCACTGCCCACTTTCTTTCTAACTGCCTGTATTAAATAATAATAATATTTCTCTGTTGTCTGTATTAAATAAATATCTTCAAAAGTTTTCACTTTTACAGAATTTTTTTTAGCTTGTATTAAATAATTTTCAAATAATTTTACTTTTGTTTTCCTCATAACCCATTAAAACGCTTGCTTTATGTTTTTAACCTATGTCTCTACTTTTGTATAATACAGTCATATGAAAAAGTTTGGGAAGCCCTCTTAATTCTTTGGATTTTTGTTTCTCATTGGCTAAACTTCTTTTTAATATCTGACATGCCTTATGGAAACAGTAGTATTACAGCAGTGACATTAAGTTTATTGGATTAACAGAAAATATGCAATATGCATCATAACAAAATTAGACAGGTGCATAAATGTGGGCAGCCCAACAGAGATATGACATCAATACTTAGCTGAGCCTCCTTTTGTAAATCTAACAGCCTCTAGACGCTGTCCTCCTGTAGCCTGTGATGAATGTCTGGATTCTGGATGGAGGTATTTCTGACCATTCTTCATACAAAATCTCTCCAGTTCAGTTCAATTTGATGGCTGGACAGCCTGCTTCAAATCATCCCATAGATTTTCGATGATATTCAAGTCAGTGGACTGTGACGGCCATTCCAGAACATTGTACTTCTCCCTCTGCATGAATGCCTTTGTAGATTTCGAACTGTGTTTTGGGTCATTGTCTTGTTGGAATATCCAACCCCTGCGTAACTTCAACTTTGTGACTGATGCTTGAACATTATCCCGAAGAATTTGTTGATATTGGGTTGAATTCATCCGACCCTCGACTTTAACAAGGGTCCCAGTCCCTGAACTAGCCACACAGCCCCACAGCATGATGGAACCTCCACCAAATGTGACAGTAGGTAGCAGGTGTTTATCTTGGAATGCAGTGTTCTTCTTCCGCCATGCAAAGCGCTTTGTGTTCTGACCAAATAACTCAATTTTTGTCTCATCAGTCCAAAGCACTTTGTTCCAAAATGAATCTGGCTTGTCTAAATGAGCATTGGCATACAACAAGTGACTCTGTTTGTGGCGTGAGTGCAGAAAGGGCTTCTTTCTCATCACCCTGCCATACAGATGTTCTTTGTGCAAATTTCGCTGAATTGTAGAACGATGTACAGATACACCATCTGCAGCAAGATGTTCTTGCAGGTCTTTGGAGGTGATCTGTGGGTTGTCTGTAACCATTCTCACAATCCTGCTCATATGCCGCTCCTGTATTTTTCTTGGCCTGCCAGACCTGCTGGGTTTAACAGCAACTGTGCCTGTGGCCTTCCATTTCCTGATTCCATTCCTTACATTTGAAACTGACAGTTTAAACCTATGAGATAGCTTTGTGTAGCCTTCCCCTAAACCATGAGACTCAACAATCTTTGTTTTCAGATCTTTGGAGAGTTGCTTTGAGGATCCCATGCTGTCACTCTTCAGAGGAGACTCAAAGGGAAACACAACTTGTAATTGACCACCTTAAATACCTTTATATCTCATGATTGGACACACCTGTCTATGAAGTTCAAGGCGTAACGAGGTCATCCAACCAATTTGGTGTTGTAAGTAATCAGCATTGAGCAGTGACAGGCATTCAAATCAGCACAATGACAAGGGGACCCACATTTGTACACAGTCAGTTTTTCACATTTGATTTAATTTCATACAACTAAATACTGCGTCACTAAAAATCTTTGTTCAGAAAACACCGCAGTACTCAGATGTTCCTAGGAAATGAAAGACATACCACTGGTATCTTTATTGTTGAAAGGAGAGTCAATTATTATGCAGGCTGAGCGGGGGTCCCAAACTTTTTCATATGACTGTATATTGGTCTGGTTGTGAGGGGTCATGTATAAATGTATATATATAGTAATATAGAGAGAGATTTTAAGAGTGTCCCGTATTTCTAATTTTCTAATCTGGCATCCCTAACCACAGCAGATCATCCGTCTCCATCTCTCCCTGTCTTTTACATCACTTTCTGCCACACCGACTGCCTTCATGTCCTCCCTCACCACATCCATAAACCTTTTCTTTGGCCTTCCTCTTTTCCTCTTTCCTCAACATTCTCATCTTGATGTACCCCTCATCTCTCCTCTGCATGTACCCAAATCGTCTCAGTCTACCCTCTGTCACTTGGTCACCAAACTGTCATTCCTGTGTTGTCCCTCTCATTGCTAATCCTGTCTATCCTTGGAGTAAATCTTAGTATCTTTAACTCCGCCACCTCTAGCTCTGCCTCCTGTCTTTTTGTCAGTGCCACCGTCTCCAGACCACACAACACAGCTGGTCTCACTAACGTTTTATAGAAATTCCCTTTCACTCTTGCAGGTACTCTTCAATCACAAATCACTCCTGCCACTCTTCTCCACCCAGTCCACCCTCTATCTCACTCTCCATTGTTTTGGACATTGTTAAACCCAAGTATTTCAGTTTGCCTGTCTCCACCACCTCTGCTCCTTGCAGTCCAGCACCTCTCCTCTCATTCACACACATGTAACCTATCTTACTCCTCCTGACTCTCATTCCGCTTCTCTCCAGTGCGTACCTCCACCTCTCCAAGTTCATCTCAAACCTCCTGTCTACTCCCACCACAGATCACAATGTCATCTGCGAACATCATAGTCCAGGGAGACTCCTGATTGACCTCATCTTTCAACCCGTCCACCACCATTGCAAACAGAGCCAATCCTTGATGTGATCCCATCCTCACTTTGAATCAGGCTGTCATTCGTACCGCACACCTCACCGCAGTCACACTGTCCTCATTTCCTGCTCCACTCTCACATACTTTTCTGCTACTCCTGACTTCCTCGTTCAGTACCAGAACTCTCTCTGTTGTACGCTTTCCCTAAGTTAACAAACATGCTGCTGTTCCTGCAGGATATCAGCAGAAACTGTGCTACTGCTGGACGAAGAAAGCAATCATGATGAACAAATGAAATTACGTACTGTGAAGAGATCAAAGACACACAGATTAAGGGTTGGGGATACGTCCCTGTGTACTGTGTGGTCCAGTAAATCACTTGCTGTGCAAGTATAACGGACACTTGACTAACAATGGTGGACAGACGGAGCAATTTATGGGATCTGATATGGAAGTAAAGTGTAGGAAGGAGTGACATGAATAGTTCTCATCGGCTGTGACGTCATCAGAGGGTGACTGGAGGTGAAGTCATCAGGGCAGGACAGGAGGAATGTGGAAGTTCTTCGGGTGTTGGGATTATGTTTTCACAAAGAATTCAAGGTGCAGTATTCTTTTGTTTTTCATTTTTTCTGGTGAAACAAATATGCTGCCTTAGTTCCCCATCCTGCGTCGGACCCTTTGACTGCCCCCTTAATCACTTGTGTGTAACAGTACTTACTCCGAGCTTTTAGAAACCTTTCAACAAGTTTCAGATCTTTATTAGAGGTGTATGCTTCCAACCAGAAGATACAGCAACGGTGAACTGCAATACCATATGGCTTCAGTTTATCATAAGCGTCCATATGGCACAGTGCATTTGGACATTGCTGTGACAGTGCCATCTTCTCAGCTACCATACCCACCTAAATTCCATGCCTTCAGTGTCAATCATCTTAGATTAGATCAGATACACTTTATTAATCGTGTGGGGAAGTTCATCTTGATCATCTGTATATCGACATGCCCTCTTTGGATTGCTTGTTGGTGTAACTACAGATATCTAAGAGAAAAAACAACTCTAGAAGACCCCTGGTATCAGATGCTGGACAAAAACCTGCCCTGGACAGAGCACCCGTCCACCTCATACATTCCACCAGGCACCTACTGGGCATTGCTGGCACTGTCTGTGAGGAGTTTGTGTGTTGTTATGTGTAGGGAGCACACAGGATGGACGGGTGCCTGGCCAGGAGTTAGGAAGATCCTTTATCTGAATGGGAGGTCACGAGGGAACATAAAGCCACCCCGGTTGGATTTAAAACCTTCCCGCACCATGATAGAAGAGGACAAGAAGAGAATGTTCAATCCCTTCAGGCAATAGATGGCAGCAACCCTCCCTGTCAGTGCCCGTTCAGGAACCCGCAGGGAATGCCAGGTTATGTAGCTCTGCTGGGATCTGGAGGTCCCACATATGCTTCCCAAATTATGGGACTTTTGTATGACCTGGAAGTTCTCCATCGGGCAGAAGCCTTGGCACTTGAAATACTCCCGTGTCCTTAGTAAAAGGAACTGCACTCCCATATCCAGGTGAGTCAGAGCTGGGGGAATGTGGAGCAACACTTGACTGGAGGAGGGCAGTGCGGTGGTGAGAAGAAAGTATTGTGGAGAGAAGAACCTCTGTTTGTGTTTGTGTGACAGGTAAGGTATTGTGGTAGTAAACCCATCCTTTATTTGAACCCGGGACTCTTTGTGGGTTTGTGTTTGGGGTCTGGGGCTTGCTGACCCCCTGGTTCCTTCACATATTTTAAGCAGAGGCTTTCCACTTATATTCCAAATTCAATGAAGCGGGGTCATCCATGTGGTGAAAGGGGGTGTGAGGCCTGCAAATGGCTTCTTTGGCAAGGCCAGATCTCCTTTGTCTACCTGGAATAGGCCTCGTCACGATGGGCTTTATCTTAGCTCCCTTGGCCTACACCTCGGGCTTTACAAACTTCAAAGATAAACTTAAATTTCCCTAAAATGAAGAAAAGTTCCAAATGAGGAGGGATGACCATAAACCATTGGCTAAAGTATCTATCTATCTATCTCTATCTTATATGACAGAGGGTAAGCAAAGAATTATTTTAAAGGGAAAAAGACCTAAAATACTACACAGGGTGGACCTTAAAGGGAAATCTACAGCAAACAAGTCAAACACAAAGGTTTAGGTACGTGTTGAACACTAAATGAAGCCATAAAGTCGTCCAGATTGACACTGGACTTGGCAATACACAGCCCAGAAAAATAATCCAAGAAAACAAAGCATAATGACTCAGCAGAGACAAGATATTAAAAAATAAATATAACCAGAGCATGCGGAAGTCAGGGACAGGCCGAGGTCAATAGTAAAAATCAAATCTGAGCTTGCGCCAAATCTAAAGCGCATTGAAGAAAAAGTCAAAGATCAAAATCAATAGGAGTAACTTAACAAAAGAAAAGTTATTTTAGCAAAGGGATTTGGAAACCCCCTGGCTTGGAGTGTAATTACCAGCCCTAAAATTGTCTCCCATGGGCACGTCTGTGACAATAGATAGATATGAGTGGCACTACATGATAGACAGATAGATAGGATTGGGGAGCTTATAGGATGGGCATCTGCAGATAGAGAATGTGACAAAATCATCTATCTATCTATCTATCTATCTATCTATCTATCTATCTATCTATCTATCTATCTATCTATCTATCTATCTATCTATCTATCTATCTATCTATCTATCTATCTATCTATCTATCTATCTATCTATCTATCTATCTATCTATCTATCTATCTATCTATCTATCTATCTATCTATCTATCTATCTATCTATCTATCTATCTATTGCCATACCACCCTAGACTATGCCGACTATTACTATGAAGTACAGGCCACCTGAAGACACGTTGTGTTCGAGGCCCTAAAAACAATCTGAGCAGCAGAGCTGAATGCCCTCTACAGCTGATCAAGAACCCCTCCATGCTCTCCCCATCTCTCCCTCAAGCTCAAGGTCCTCTGAGACATCTGGTTTATTAGGATTTCTTTCAGCACATTCCACAAGATTAACTGCTAAAGAGAAGACCCTGAGGTGATGAGCGTAAAATTTATTTGACGTGGACCTCATAAGGTTAAAGGATAAACACACCACTCTGTGTCAGTTCTTACAGTTTGAACTGTCACATGTGTGTTAAGCTATTTGCTCAGTGTCACTGCCAGAGACCTACAAGTGGCATTTGAACCTGAGTCCCTAGAGTTCCAATCCTGAGCTGAGGCAGCTGCTGCATGTTCTGATTTTCTTTGCAGATTTATACAAAGAGAACAAACTGCAGGAATGATTACAGTGACTCACCTCAGATGGCAGACACTCACTGCGCAGGCGTCCTCTTCAGCTTATATCCTTTGACATGCTTGGTATGCCGAGTGAATTCTTATAAAGTCAAAATGTAAAATGTTGGTATGGCTTCACACTCCTGGGCATTGACCCCCATCAGTATTTATAGGGCCATACCTGCTTCTTTACCTCCCTTTCCTAATCTTTATAGTGCTAAGATGTTGTGCCTGCAGTCCTGGCTGTAGCTAACAAAGGACTGGGGACAATCTTACTGCCTAATTGCACTTAACCACATCCATTTTGAGAGTTAACTATTGTACAGAAACACCCCATTCCCTGCCCCGTTTGTTGTTGTTTCGTGTCTCCACCACCAGCTCTTAGTGTTCTTTGTCTCTTGGTCTTACTTACACTCACTGAGTAATTATGAGGAACACTTGCATATCCATGCAATTATCTAATCAACCAATCACATGGCAGCGGGACAGTACAATGCATACAATCCTGCAGGTACCGGTCAGGACTTTCAGTTAATGTTCACATCAAACACCACAATGGGGAAAAATGTGACCCCAGTGATTTCAACCATGGCAGTATTGTTTGCAGCCTTGTGTTGGGCTGGCGCCCTGCCCAGGGTTTGTTCCTGCCTTATGCCCTATGTTGGCTGGGATTGGCTCCAGCAGACCCCTGTAACCCTGTGTTAGGATTTAGCGGGTTGGATAATGACTGACTGAACGTATTGTTTGAGCCAGACAGGCTGGTTTGAGTATTTTCATAACTGCTGATCCCCTGGGATTTTTACCTACAATAGTTTCTATTGAGGTTACTGAGAACGTTGTGAAAAACAAAAAATATCCAACCAGTGAACGGAAACTCTACATGGATGAGAGAGGCCAGTGGAGAAGAAACAGGCTGGTTCAAGCTGGCAGAAAGACTATGGTAACACAGACCACCACTCTGTCCAGCTATGGGGGCAGAAAGGCATCTCAGAATGGACAACAGGTTGAACCTTCAGGTAGATTTGCAACAACAGCAGAAGAGCAGGTCAGGTTCCACTCCTGTCACCCAAGAACAGGAGGATGAGGTCACAGTGGGCACAGACTCAGCAAACCTGGACATCTATCCCGCCGACTATACCAAATGAATATCTATCTATCTATCTATCTATCTATCTATCTATCTATCTATCTATCTATCTATCTATCTATCTATCTATCTATCTATCTATCTATCTATCTATCTATCTATCTATCTATGGCACCGTACTGCCATACCACCCAAGACAATGACGACTATTACAGCTCACAATAATATTATTATTAAGAAGATAGAAAGGGCAGATCCAGAAGGACGGACACTGGAGATGATGTCAGTGATGGAAGGGCCATCAATAGCTCGGTCTGCAGAGGGAGAAAGATAGAAAGGATCAGAAAACAGCGCCAACTCCTGGCATGGAAGGTAATTACATTTACTAGAGCGCTTAAGCTGCCTCCCATGTGAACATGCGTGACAATACGTATGTATTATATTGTGACTGGTGTCACTGCCGGTTAGCTGTCCATAACAGTGGTGACTGTTGCTCATGCCCAGTTGAGTAGTTTCACCACGTAGTGCCACCAGCGTGACGCTCTTACATTCTTAACTGCGAGCTTTCTGTCTGATAAACAGTACATCTACGACAAAAAACTCAACTGCCCTTCTCAAACTCTCTCTTAAACTGTATTTCAATGAGAAACAAGCACACTCTTACATGTCCCCTATGCAGGATCAGCTGCTGGCTTGCAGGCTTACCGCGTGACATGATTTAGAACATTTAAAAGACCGAGTCCTGGCCAACCGAACGGCTCACTCTCCTGTCCTCTCTCCCTCAGACCGCATCTACTCCAGTTGCTGCTTTTGAGCCGTTGATGAGGAGGTCTTTGTGTTCATTTGACCTGAAGAGGGGAGCTAGACTGCCATGTTTGACATCTCCAACCTTTGACAGACCCCTTCTGGATAAGGTCTTGTGTTGGTATCTGCAATAAAAGATTTTGCACCTTGGAAACCTGAATCCCTTTTCCAGTCTCCTGTGCAGCTCTGTGACCCAAGCTTGACAAGACATGTGCTTCTAACTCAGAAAGAGGTCGCATCTCGAGGAAGGACAAAATGCAGCAAAGCATAGTCACCCATTGATAATTTGGTTCTAATTCAAGCATTGATTAAGATATGCCCAGAAGTTAAATGAGAGAGTTACGAAGATGCTCCTAGACAACCATCAAGGGGCTGAAGACACAGAGAGAGCATGGGGGCATGAACTGATACAGCATGTTGCTGCACCCTCCACACAATGAACAACCTCAGGATCCCAAATTATGACAGCCGTGCAAAGGCTGACACCTCAGTACCACAGAGACACCATCAAATCACAGGAACACCTCTACCTAGCACACCACAGAGTAGAAAATCACATAAGGCCATCACATAGTTGTAGAAGAAGTGAAGAATGTCACTACCACATGAGAAGAGCCTGGTCTCCATGAAATAAGAGCCTGCACTGGCCTTTCTTCTTCCATTCCTCTGACTTATGAGGCTGGTCCAGCCTGCCATTGATGTGGACCCCCCATTGAGGGCACCACCTCTACATCCTCTCCCAGAGCAGACACCGGACAGAGTGCAGTGAAAGTCCTTAAGCAGTCTCTAAGTTTTGCAGATAGTTCTCCACCTAACTCTTCTCTATTGTCTCATCACCCTTATGATACACTCCATTAGTGCAGAATCATCAGAGGATTTCCTGAAGTGACCTGACCTGGTGTTACACTTAAGGTCTGATTTGCACAACGTGAAGAGAAAACATTAGAACATTCTGGATGAGAAGAGGCCATTCAGCCCAACAAAGCTCACCAGTCCTGTCCACCTAATTCTTCTAAAAAAAAAACTCCACTAATGTCCTACTGTCTACCACACTACTCGGTCTCTTATTCCAAGTGTCTGTGGTCCTCTGTGTGCAGAAAAACTTCCTAATATTTGTGTGAAATTTCCTCTTCACAAGTTTCTAACTGTGTCCCAATGTTCTTGATGAACTCATTTTAAAGTCACCATCTCGATCCACTGGACTAATTCCCTTCATCATTTTAAACACTTCAGTCAGGACTGCTCTTCATCTTCATTTGTTTAAACTGCAAAGACTCAGCTCTTTTAATCTTCTCCATAACTCATCCTCTGTAGCCCTGAATCAGCCTAGTTGCTCTTCTCTGGACCTTTTCTAGTTCTGCTATGTCTTTATGGAGACCCAAACTGCACCCAGGAATCCAGATGAGGCCTCACCAGTGTGTTATAAAGCTTGAGCAGAACCTCCTGTGACTTGTACTCCACACATCAAGGCGCTATATAACCTGACATTCTGTTAGCCTTCTTAAGCGCCATTAGTTTCATACTAGTAGGTCCATCACTGATGAATGGCTTTCATCTTTTATCTAATACTCAAAATGTATCCCCTTTATTAGAACATTAGACCATTAGGACAATCTGGATGAGCTCAACAGCTCAACAAAGCCCACCAGTCCTGTCCACTTAATTCTTCTAAAATTACAGTTTTGAAAGTCCCTGAAGTCCTACTGTCTACCATGTTATTTGGTCACTTATTCCAAGAGTCTGTGGCTCTCTTTGTGAAGAAAAACTTCATGATGTTTGTGTGAAATTTCCCCTTAACAAGTTTCAGCGTCCTGTGTTCTTGATGAGCTCATTATAAAGTCACCATCTCAATCCACTGGACTAATCCCTTCATAATTTTAAACACTTCAGTCATGTCTCCTCTTCATTTTCTTTTGTTTAAACTGTAAAGGCTCAGCTCTTTTAATCTTTCTCCATAACTCATCCCCTGTAGCATTCAATCAGCCTAGTTGCTCTTCTCTGGACCTTTTTCTAGCGCCGCTTTGTCCTTTTTGTAGCCTGGAGACCCAAACTGCACAAAGGACTCCAGATGAGGCCTCACCAGTGTGTTATAAAGCTTGAGCAGAAGGGTCAACTGCCGCTCCTCCTCAGGCTCTTCTGCGGCTCTGCTATTGATGTTTAACCATCTGACCCTGCAGCAGCACTTCTTAGAGAATTGGAGGCCCACCTGTCACCAACCCCATTGAACTTGAACTCTTGAATCTCAGGATCGTATTCCTCATTTGCAGGTTAGGATGGTGCAGGCTGTGAAAGTGATGGATCTGATAGCACTTGGTTTTTGTTTTCCCTTGAGCCACATCAAAGTGGTCATTCCAGGAGGGTCATTCAAATTGAGACAATCAGCTTTAAAGTAGACCTCTAATTTTATAAACCAGGAACTGCAGGAACAAGCTGGGCGAGAGCGGGCCATCCAGCTCAACAAAGCTCTCCAGGCTTAGATACTTAATTCTTCTAAAATAACATCAAGTAGAGTTTTGAAGGTCCCTAAAGTTCTACTTTCCACCACACTATTTGGTCTCTTATTCCATGTGTCTGTGGTTCTCTGTGTAAAGACAAACTTCCTAATGTTTGTGTGAAATTTACCCTTAAGAAGTCTCTGACTATGTTCTTGCTGAACTCATTTTAAAGTCACCGTCTCAATCCACTGACTTAATTCCCTTCGTAATTTTGCACACTTCAGTCAGGTCTCCTCTTCATCTTCTTTTGTTTAAACTGTAAAGGCTCAGCTCTTTGAATCTTTCCTCATAACTTATCCCCTGTAGCCCTGAATCAACCTAGTTGCTCTTCTCTGGACCTTTTCTTGTGCTGCTTTGTCCTTTTTGTAGCCTGGAGACCCAAACTGCACACAGGACTCCAGATGAGGCTTCACCAGTGTGTTATAAAGCTTGAGCAGAACCTCCTGTGACTTGTACTCCATACATCAAGGCGCTATATAACCTGACATTCTGTTAGCCTTCTTAATGGCTTCTGAAGACCGTCTGGCAGTTGATAGTATTCAGTGGCGAGCAGAGGCTAGAAGATGCCCGGGGCAAACTCCTTGATTGTATGCCCCCTAAGGTGAGGTGCTGTCAAAGTGAATGGTAAAGAAGGCATATTAATTAAGAAATAAACACTTTATTCAAATTAAATATTCATTTAAGTTTGTTTCCACAAATTCGATCTCCTCTCTGAAAACAATTGTACAACTTCATTTTTTACATCATCTGTGAGGAATTCTTTTTCAATGCTGATTGAAAGCTGGGTTGGTCAGATGCTCTTGTGAAGATCTGAATGGTCAGGAACCCTGACCGAACTCCTGTATATGCAGGAATTATAACATAACCCAGATTGACTCTGGTGACACAGACTACATAGTTCTCTGACTTACCTTACTGGACTAGCTAGAAAAAGAACACGAGAGATGAAATAGTGAGGTAAATTCAGTCTCAGAGAAACACTTCACTGCACCAAGGTTGGACAAATGACCCTTAACACATTCACTGTGCATACAGGAGGGAGCGGAGCATCTCTCTCGTGCTGGAGTCCTTTTCAAGATCGTTTGACTCGTGGGTTCAATTTCCTGTTCCATGTGAAATAAACCTAGTTTTCATAATGTTTTCAAGGGAAGGCCTCTTTTCATTGTGTGGGGCCCAGTCAGGCCCGTTGTGAGCACTTCTAGCGCTTTGAAGTCATAGTGCATCACTGAGAATGAGCTGCAACAATTAAAATTTGTTCATCTCCATTTATATTGTGGTGGACAGCTGCGGATCCTGCCCAGCCGGGACACCTGGAAGGATCGGGACAGGGACAATACCTCCTCTGGACCATGAGAGGGCAGTCACCCTGGTCTGCATCGGGGCCACGGGACCAGAGCTTAGAAGCTCAACCCTATAGGGGCCTGTGGCCACCGCCAGTATTGTGGAGCCCTGGACTGCAGCACTTCCTGGTGTGCCGCCAGAAGATCATCGCAAAACACCTGGAGCACATCTGGGGCAATATAAAATGGGGCTGCCTCACTCCAATAGTCGAGTGTGTGTTGGGAGGAAGAGGACGGAGCCTGTGTGTGGAGGAGTGAAGGCAGCAGATAAAGAAGAAGAAAGAGAAAAAAGGGACTGAGATTGACTAAAGCATTGTGAGGTGCCGTACATTACAGTGAAAATAATAAACGTGTGTGATTTTGGACATTTGGTGTCTGTCTTTCTGTGTTTGGGGGCTGATTCCCCACAATACATAAAATCCAACATCTGTCTGTCTGTCTGTGTATCTGTCCACTTTTCACGAGAGAACTACTTAACGGATTTAGATAGATAGATAGATAGATAGATAGATAGATAGATAGATAGATAGATAGATAGATAGATAGATAGATAGATAGATAGATAGATAGATAGATAGATAGATAGATACTTTATTAATCCCAAGGGGAAATTCACATACTCCAGCAGCACCTTACTGATACAAAAAACAATATTAAATTAAAGAGTGATAACAATGCAGGTAAAAACAGACAATAACTTTATAAAATGTTAACGTTTACCCCCCCGGGTGGAATTGAAGAGTCGCATAGTTTGGGGGAGGAACGATCTCCTCAGTCTGTCAGTAGAGCAGGACAGTGACAGCAGTCTGTCGCTGAAGCTGCTCTTCTGTCTGGAGATGATACTATTTAGTGGATGCAGTGGATTCTCCATAATTGATAGGAGCCTGCTGAGCGCCCGTCACTCTGCCACAGATGTCAAACTGTCCAGCTCCATGCCAACAATAGAGCCTGCCTTCCTCATCAGTTTGTCCAGGCGTGAGGCGTCTTTCTTCTTAATGCTGCCTCCCCAGCACACCACCGTGCAGAAGAGGGCACTTACCACAACTGTCTGATAGAACATCTGCAGCATCTTATTGCAGATGTTGAAGGACGTCAGTCTTCTAAGGAAGTATAGTCAGCTCTGTCCTCTCTTGCACAGAGAATCGGTATTGGCAGTCCAGTCTAATTTATCATCCAGCTGCACTCCCAGATATTTATAGGTCTGCACCATCTGCACACAGTCACCTCTGATGATCACGGGGTCCAGGAGGCGTCTGGGCCTCCTTAAATCCACCATCAGCTCCTTGGTTTTTCTGGTGTTCAGGTGTAGGTGGTTTGAGTCGCACCATTTAACAAAGTCATTGATTAGGTTCCTATACTCCTCCTCCTGCCCACTCCTGATGCAGCCCACGATAGCAGTGTCATCAGCGAACTTTTGCATGTGGCAGGACTCCGAGTTGTATTGGAAGATTGGGTTTTGTTCTAGAATTTGCTTGAACATTCCGGTTGATATTGCGACCTCTCTCATTGTGCTATGTATCAGAGTTCACTTGTGGTACTAATTTATTTGCGCGAATCAGAGAGACACAGTGGGCTGAGGGGAGGAGGGCGGGACCCTCCTCACTCACTCGTCAGCCTCAGGGCGTACCTTACATCTGCTTAGCTAGCGAACGAGAGAACTACTTAACGAATTTATATTGGGTTTTGTTCTAGAATTTGCTTGAACATTCCGGTTGATTTTGTGACTTCTCTCATCATATCACAGTTTGCGTTTGGTACCGATTTATATATGCTAATCCAAGAGACACAGTGGGCGTGGGGGGGTGGGGGGGGGTGGGGATTCCACACCCTCCACACTCACTCACTCGCCACGCCAGCCTCTGGCTGTATCTTACATCTGCTTAGCTAGCGAATGGGAGAATTACTTAATTAATTTAGATCAGGTTTTTTCTAGAATTTGCTTGAACATTCCGGTTGATTATGCGACTTCTCTCATCGCACTAAGAATTATAGTTCTCTTGCAGGAGCGATATATTTGTGCTAATCCAAGACAGAGGCTGTGGGCCAAGGAGAGGGAGAAGCCTGACATCAGGAGTGGAGAGCCGGTCAGGGCCCTCCTCACTGTCCTGTTTCACTACTATGTGGAGAAAGCCGTGGGGGACGGCTAGTATTAAATTAAAATAATTTTCGAAACAGGGCTCTCCTAGAGAGCAACACTCTTTGGATTGCATGCCCAGGGCCGTCGCCCTCTCAGCTCCCCCCCTATGCACGCCACTGATAGGGTTGAGTCCACTACGACTCCTAAATCCTTCTCATAAGGTGTACTCTCGATTTTTTGACCGCCCATTGTGTATTCAAACCTAACATTTTTACTTCCTACCTGTAATTCTTTACATTTATTGACATTAAATTTCATCTGCCACAATCTGCCCAGGCCTGTATGCTGTCCAAGTCCTTCTGTGATGATTTAACGGATTCCACATTATCTGCCAATCCACCTATCTTGCTATCTTCTGCAAACTTAACCAGCTTGTTACTTATATCACTGGTCAACAAGGCTTTTGCTACTGGGTGTCTCTCACCTGGATTTTAACAGGTTTCACTTGCTGACTCCAAATCTGAAAACCGTTCTTGTCGAGCACGTTCCGTTTTTTAGTTATGATGTTCCAGCTCTTGGACAATTATGGTGACTGGACAGTAAAGGAGGATAACCATTTTGATAAATACTGGTAATTCCACTAAGGAAGCCATTGAGATAAAAGAATTCGCCACACGTTACTAACAGCTGTGAGTTGTTTACCTTGTCTTTATTAATTTTATTTAAAAATGATTAATTTTTAATTAGCAGAAAAAATATTTGTTACTGATTACCAGGTCTTATATGACTCTAAAGCATAACGACACAACTCAGACCAGTGGCGTAGCTCGAGTTCGCGCCACTCGGGGCGGGGCGGGGCTTCAATTTGTCACCCTCCAACGTATCTGAATATGTTAACCTATTTAAATAGAAAATTAAAATGACGTATAGAGAAAAATTAAGATACATTTTGCATAGATTTATTTATATGTAGAGAAACATCAATATTTTTTTCACATATAATTATTTATAAGTATCAACTAGACAAGAATATAATACAGACGCACTGATTTCTCAGTTTTTTTTATTTTTAATAAATTTGCAAAAATCTCAAGTAAACTTTTTTCACGTTGTCATTATGGGGTGTTGTGTGTAGAATTCTGAGGAAAAAAATGAATTGAATCCATTTTGGAATAAGGCTGTAACATAACAAAATGTGGAAAAAGTGATGCGCTGTGAATACTTTCCAGATGCACTGTATTTATCTCCTTTTCCTTTTTCTGCGGCTTAGTTGTGTCATAGCAAAAGTTAGACCTCTTATATCATTGAAAGATGCTGGGAAATTAGTTCACGCGTTTGTTTTCAGTCGTCTAGATTACTGTAACGCACTCCTCTCAGGACTACCCAAAAAAGACATAAATCGCTTGCAACGAGTGCAGAATGCAGCTGCTAGAATCCTTACCAGGAAAAGAAAATCCGAGCACATCTCTCCAGTTTTGATGTCACTACACTGGTTACCTGTGTCATTCAGGATTGACTTTAAAATTCTGCTTATGGTTTATAAAGCCTTAAATAATCTCGCCCCATCTTATATATCAGAATGTCTGATGTCTTATATTCCAAATCGTAACCTCAGATCCTCAACAGAGTGTCTCCTTAGAATTCCAAGAGCAAAACTTAAAAGAAGTGGTGAGGCGGCCTTCTGCTGTTATGCACCTAAAATCTGGAATAGCCTGCCAGTAGGAATTCGCCAGGCTAATACAGCGGAGTACTTAAAAAAACTACTGAAAACACATTACTGTAACATGGCCTTCTCATAACTTCACTGTAATTTAATCCTGATAATCTGTATATCCAATTCATTATAATAACTATTCATGGTGGCTCTAAAATCTGTACTAACCCCTAATCTCTCTTCTGTTTCCTTTTCCAGTGATCTTTTGGTGGTGGCACAACCACCATCTACCCAAAGCACCATGATGTTCCAAAAATGATGGATGGATTAAAAGCCAGAAGTCTGTATGACCATCAGCATCAAGTGACTGCGTGAGAACCCTAACTACAAAGAGGACTATTTCATTTATGTTAGGTAGAATGCCCAGAGGGGACTGGGTGGTGTCGTGGCCTGGAACCCCTACAGATTTTATTTTTTTCTCCAGCTTTCTGGAGTTTTTTTTTTTTTTTTTCTGTCCACCCTGGCCATCGGACCTTACTCATTTTCTATGTTAACTATTGTTGTCTTATTTTACAACAACAACAACATTTATTTATATAGCACATTCTCATACAAAAAGTAGCTCAAAGTGCTTTACATAATGAAGAGAAGAAAAATAAAAGACAAAATAAGAAATTAAAATAAGGCAACATTAATTAACATAGAAAGGAGTAAGGTCCGATGGCCAGGGTGGACAGAAAAAACAAAAAAAAACTCCAGAAGGATGGAGAAAAAAATAAAATCTGTAGGGGTTCCAGGCCACGAGACCGCCCAGTCACCTCTGGGCATTGTACCTAACATAAATGAAATAGTCCTCTTTGTAGTTCGGGTTTTTCACGGAGTCACTTGATGCTGATGGTCATACAGACTTCTGGCTTTTAATCCATCCATCATTGTTGGAACATCATGGTGCTTTGGGTAGATGGTGGTGGCGCACGCCACCACCAACAGGACACCGGAAAAGGAAACAGAAGAGAGAGTAGGGGTTAGTACAAATTTTGAATGAATAGTTATTATAATGAATTGGATATACAGAGTATCAGGATTAAATTACAGTGAAGTTATGAGAAGGCCATGTTACAGTAATGTGTTTTCAGCAGTTTTTTAAAGTGCTCCACTGTATTAGCCTGGCGAATTCCTACTGGCAGGCTATTCCAGATTTTAGGTGCATAACAGCAGAGGGCCGCCTCACCACTTCTTTTAAGTTTTGCTCTTGGAATTCTAAGGAGACACTCACTTGAGGATCTGAGGTTACGATTTGGAATATAAGGTGTCAGACATTCCGATATATAAGCCGGGGCGAGATTATTTAAAGCTTTATAAACTATAAGCAGAATTTTAAAGTCAATTCTGAATGACACAGGTAACCAGTGTAGTGACATCAAAACTGGAGAAATGTGTTCGGATTTTCTTTTCCTGGTAAGGATTCTAGCAGCTGCATTCTGCACTAGTTGCAAACGATTGATGTCTTTTTTGGGTAGTCCTGAGAGGAGTGCGTTACAGTAATCTAGCCGACTGAAAACAAACGCATGAACTAATTTCTCTGCATCTTTCGATGATATAAGAGGTCTAACTTTTGCTATGTTTCTTAGGTGAAAAAATGCTGTCCTAGTGATCTGATTAATATGCGATTTAAAATTCAGATTACAATCAACGGTTACCCCTAAGCTTTTTACCTCCGATTTGACTTTTAATCCTAATGCATCCAGTTTATTTCTAATAGCCTCATTGTATCCATTATTGCCAATCACTAAGATTTCGTTTTTTTCTTTATTTAATTTGAGAAAGTTACTATTCATCCATTCTGAGATACAAGTTAGACATTGTGTTAGCGAATCAAGAGATTTGGGGTCATCAGGTGCTATTGATAAATACAGCTGTGTGTCATCAGCATAGCTGTGGTAGCTCACGTTGTGCCCTGAGATAATCTGACCTAATGGAAGCATGTAGATTGAGAAGAGCAGTGGACCCAGGATAGAGCCTTGTGGAACACCATATAGAATATCATGTGTCTTTGAGTTATAATTACCACAACTAACAAAGAATTTTCTCCCTGCCAGGTAGTATTCAAACCAATTTAAGACACTGCCAGAGAGGCCCACCCATTGACTAAATTTTAAATTTCTTATTTTGTCTTTTATTTTTATTTTCTTCATTATGTAAAGCACTTTGAGCTACTTTTTTGTATGAAAATGTGCTATATAAATAAATGTTGTTTTTATGTTCTAGATTATAATTTTTTTAAATGTGTTAGCATAGGTAAGTGACTTAGGCTAGGGTGTGTTTCAACTTACACCAAAATTTGGGTTACATCACTGTTGTAGGAATGGAACTGTGTCGTAACCCGAGGACCCCCTGTATTATATTAATATTCAAAAGTGTCAAAACATCAATGACGTGCATCTCAAAAGCCTGACGTGCTAGCTTAATTCCGATTTCATATATGAAGTCAGTGTAAAAAACTTAACAAAGAGCTGCTCTGAAGTTCCCAGTAGCAAACAAAAAATATTTTTTTGTCGACCAGTGTAATTCTATCTAAATCCATGCATTCATCCATTATCCAACCCGCTGAATCCGAACACAGGGTCATGGGGGTCTGCTGGAGCCAATCTCAGCCAACACAGGGCACAAGGCAGGAACCAATCCCGGGGCAGGGTGCAACTCACTGCAGGACACACACAAACACACCCACACACCAAGCACACACTAGGGCCAATTTAGAATCACCTAACCAGCATGTCTTTGGATTGTGGGAGGAAACGGGAGCGCCCGGAGGAAACCCACGCAGACACGGGGAGAACATGCAAACTCCATGCAGGGAGGACCCGGGAAGCGAACCCAGGTCCCCAGGTCTCCCAACTGCGAGGCAGCAGCTCTACCCTCTATCTAAATCATTTCTGTATATTAAAAATAGCAGCAGCCCCAGCACTGCCCCCTGCTGGTCACCACTCTTAACATCGGCCAATTCTGATGAGGTTCCTCGCACCCTCACCCTCTGCTTCCTGTGTCTGAGCCAAAAGAAGGTGACAGAACTGCTCCATGCGGTGCTCCAGTGTTGTTCATGCCGTACTTGAGCCTCACAAATGGTGGTCTGCTGGACAGGGAGTCAAGTATTCAGGACACCATACTGCATTCATAACAGCTTGTTGTTTGGCTCGTGTTGGTGCCCACCTGGGCAGGTGATATTTCTTACGTTACTTATGGTCGGTGTGACTAGTGACAGTTGGCTTGCCCCATGTTTGGTCCAGTTAAACCAAGTCAAATGTTTGGGGACATTGCAGGAGGTAAAGCCCCCAGTGAAATTCTCAACTGTATGCCCCCTTAACCACTAAGGAGCCTGGCTGCCTTCTACAGGGTTTTTGATAAGCAGGTTACCAAAATGACCGGGTGGATGGATGGAAGATTGATGCTAAGGCATTAAGAAGATGGATTTTATGTGAGCACTTAGCTGCCTGTTAAGGTCAGAGGTCACATCCCTAAGGAAAAGAAGAAAGAAAGAGAGACCCCCCACCTCCCCCTCTATGGACTGCACATCAATAACTCATAAAACTCCCCTTTCAATGCATTAAAGGCCTCATCGTGTTGTCATCTCCCACTGACTACAAGGCCTCCATCTCCACATTAAAGTTTCCCTTTGGCCACCTCTGACCACATGTCCATGGAGGTGGCCTTGTGTCCTTCAGCCTACACTTTCACGGTTGGCAATCAGTGGCTTTTTTTTTAAGTTTTTTTTTAAATAGATGACCTCATGTGGATTGAACAAAAGTGAAGGGGCATCCATTTCAGCCGATCGTCCTGCGGCCCATCATGGCCAGCTTCTCAGTGGGCAGCATCAGCCTCCTTATCCTCACACTGCACATGAATGCTCCGCTTGTTAAGAGACTGATCGGTTCTGAGTAAACAAGACTATTATAGGAAACAAAAAGGGATTTTTTTTTTATCTAGGGGGTTATGACGAGCCGGGGTCTGCATTATCATGGATATGATTGTCCACAGAATCGCAGCCTGAAGAGTCGCCCTTATTGACTGCTTTGGTAATTACGCCTCCTTCATTGATAATGAACTCTTTTGTTGAGTTGTGCTGGAAGAAAGGGAGAGCATTGTGAGCGGGACACAAAAGAACACGGACCCTTGGTGAAGTGGCTGTTTCAGAGCTCCTCTGTGCACGTGGACAAGCCCCTCTGATCTGCACGGACACAGCAGTGGGAAGAGGGAATGTGCCAAGGGGCACGTTTTAGGTCGGCGGTCTCGTTCATTTGGAGGCTTTGCTTTTCGGTTGGAGTCCCAGTGGGTCTGCTCACCTTACTTTGAAGGGTATTGTAATGTTGCTGAGGTCTTAGAGTCTCACACAATCGCTGGCACTGATGCCAATAGAGTGCCCTTTTGATAATTTCCTGTAAAGGATCTAGACCTCACAATTGATTGCCCAGTAGGGGGGCTGTTGCAGCACCCCCAAACATTAGAACATGAGAACAGTCTGGGCAAGAACAGGCCATTTGACCCAACAAAGCCTGCCGGGCCTGTCCATGTAATTCTTCTAAAATAACATCAAGTTGAGTTTTGAAAGTCTCTAATGTCTTACTGTCTACCACACTACTTGGTCTCTTATTCCAAGTGTTTATCATTCTTTGTGTAAAGAAAAACTTCCTAATGTTTGTGTGAAATTTCCCCTTTACAAGTTTCCAACTGTGTCCCCGTGTTCTTGATGAACTCATTTTAAAATCGCCATCTCAATCCACTGGACTAATTCCCTTCATAATTTTAAACACTTCAGTCAGGTCTCCTCTTTATTTTCTTTTCCTTAAACTGCAAAGGCTCAGCTCTTTTAATCTTTCCTCATAACTCATCCCCTGTAGCCCTGAATCAGCCTAGTCGCTCTTCTCTGGACCTTTTTCTAGTGTTGTTATGTCCTTTTTGTAGCCTGGAGACCCAAACTGCACCCAGGACTCCAGATGAGGCCTCACCAGTGTGTTATAAAGCTTGAGCAGAACCTCCTGTGACTTGTACTCCACACATCAAGGCGCTATATAACCTGACATTCTGATAGCCTTCTTAATGGTTTCTGAACACTGGATGACAGTCGATAGTGTAGAGTCCATTATGACTCCTGAATCCTTCTCATAAAGTGTACTCTTGATTTTCAGACTGTGAGGGATGGCCGGCCAAATATTCCGGTCCACACCTCCAGGCTGCCAGATGGAGCTCTCCCAGCAGCATGGAAGGTCCCCAAATTCCAGCAGGGCATTATGGACATTGTAGTTGTTATAAACAACCCTGCTGGATACCATGGGGACCACCAGGAGCCGCTGTAGGAAGGCTTACAGAAGGCTACGTGCCCTATAACCCGGAACTGCGTCATGATCACATGACAGGAAGGAACGACGTGCTTCCGGGTTGAAGAAAAGGACTTTTAATCTGACCCAGAAGTGATGAGGACTTATGGATTGTTGGGATGGAACCACTTCTGGGTCAGGGACTATAAAGGACTCTGGGAAAGCCCAGACGAGTGAGCTGAGCTGGATGGAAGGGTGGCAACGCATCTGGGAGTGTGGAGGATTGTGATTATTGAATATTGTAGTGATTATTGGTGATTTATGAGTATTGTGGAGTGGAGGGTGCTTGGTGCACATTATTATTATAAAATAAAGTCATATTGGACTTTTATCTGGTGTCTGACGTCTGATCTGAGGGTTCAAGGGGACGACAATGCCTTTATCTTTCACAAGACCTCCCATTGTGTATTCAAACCTCACATTTTTACTTCTTATGTGTAATTCTTTACATTTACTGACATTAAATTTCATCTGCCACAAATCGACCCAAGCCTGTATGCTGTCCAAGTCCTTCTGTAATGATTTAACGGATTCCAGATTATCTGTCAATCCACCTATTTTGGTATCATCTGCAAACTTAACCAGCTTGCTACTTATATTCCTATCCAAATCATTTACATTTATTAAAAATAGCAGCGGCCCCCACCAGTGACCAACCAAACACAACCACAGTGACACAAGTGTTGGTACAAATACGATATCCTCTTTGCGTGGAGTTTGCATGTTCTCCCCGTGTCTGCGTGGGTTTCCTCCCACAATCCAAAGACATGTAGGTTAGTTGCATTGGCGATGCTAAATTGGCCCTTGTTTGTGGTTGGAGTGTTTGTGTCTTTGCCATGCGATGGACTGGTGCCCTGTCCAGGGTTTGATCCTGCCTTTTGCCCTATGCTAGCTGGAACAGGCTCCAGTGGACCCCAGGGACCCTATTCAGGACTAAGCGGGTTAGAAAATGACTGACTGACCTTACAAAAAGCTTTTGTTATACGTTGTGTAGCCACAAATGCTCTTCTCTCTCTTTTTCTCTCTCGCTTGTTCTTCCACTCCTTGCAGGCGTGAGTGTTGTTCTTCTCCTGTCTTGACTCCAACTCTGCCTGGATGAGGTCAAACAACTTCCTTTATCTTAGACCTCAGAGTAGCTCTGGTGCTACAGCATAACCCCAGTAGAAGCACTTCTGGACTGAGCGGACATCCCTGAGAGTAGGGATCACATATTACCCTCTGGCAGCACCTGGAAACCAAACAAAGCTACGCCAAGGGACTACAATTCCCAGCATGCTTTGTGGGTGTCCATACTGGGAGCACCTAACATATTATGGGAGCATATAGCCCTGACCAGTCGTCTCCCCTTTTCCTTCTATCACATTTCACCCCCTGCCAGGATGCCAGCATTACACAGTTCTAAACTGGCATCTTTTGCCATCTTCCTGGCTAAGGCAGAGAACACCTTACCTTTCATTTTAACTTCCGACAGCTGGCCACCTGTCCAGGAAAGGACTTGTGCCCCCTCCCGGCTGGGATGTCTGCCCATGCGTGCTGCCCTTTTACACTTGCTGATTGGCTGCCCCCGTCAGAAGCGTAACTAGATGTCCCATTCTGTCCGTTTACCCAAATTCCTTTTCAGAAAGTTTTCTCAGCTGCATGAATAAAAGGTAAAATACCACTTCTGGTTAACGGAAATATCCCAAAAGTTTGTAGAAATCTACATTTTGTACTTAATACTTGTATGCAAAATTTGGTTGATCTAAGTGAAAGCGTACTGAAGTTATCATATTTAGATACACATATACACACACACACACACACACACAGACATAGTTCCAAAAATGGTATTTTCGGACTCAGGGGGATCTAAGACATTGAGATTTCATCAAAATCTCAAAATGGAATTTTTAGAGTGTTCCAATACTTTCCCTGCACTTTGTATATGAGAAAGTCAGGGAAGTATAAAATGTCGAGATTCATCAAAATCTCGACATTGAATCTTTGGACGATTCCAATACTTTCCCTACGAGAAAATAAATCAGACTCAGGGAGGTATAAAATGTCGAGATTCATCAAAATCTCGACATCAAATCTTTGGACGATTCCAATACTTTCCCTACGAGAAAGTAAATCGGACTCAGGGAGATCTAAGACGTTGAGATTTCATCAAAATCTTCAAATGGAATTTTTGGATGAGTCCTATAGTTTCCCTATACTTCGTATACAAGAACGTCAGGGAGGTCTAAAATGTCGAGATTCATTAAAATCTCGACATTGAATCTTTGGATGATTCCAATACTTTCCCTATACGAGAAAGTAAAAAAGGATAAACATTTAAATCTGGTCCCCAAACAAGAAATGGACAGCACAAATGGATTCTCTGGGTCCAAAAACCCCAAGAATGATCAATAGCTCATTTTGAACCAAAACGCTAAAAAAAAAGTAAACATAACCTGTCTGTTGTAGACGGCCTATTTACTTGTTTTATTTCTTGTTATCTGTTATGTATTTCGATAAATGGGAACTAAATTTTAGGTTTGTTTTTGAGTCAAGAAATTCGTTTTTGAAGTTTATTCCTCATACTTTAGGTTTCAACAACTATTTTGTTTATCTTCTGCTCATCGCCCAGCCACGATAAAAAACCTCATACTGGTTCCATTCCATCTGAGCTAGTGTGGTGCTGAGGTGTCACTCGTTGCATGGCTGCACTCGGGTCCTACTCTGGGATCCTGAGGTGGTGGGTCCGGCGATGTGCTGTATCAGTGCCTGCTCCTAACCTCTGTCTGTCTCTCTCTCTCTGCTCATTGCCATTTTATTTACCCGTCATTAAGAACCAGCTGATTAGCGGTGGAGGTTGAGTTTTTTTGGTATTTAACCCCTTTTTGACTTTGACTTTCGGTTTGTCCCTGTACTTCGTTCACTCCGTTCGTTCTTTTGACCTTTGCTTGGCTCCCACTACGAATTTATTCTCTCATTTTTCTCTCATGGTCTATTCATTTATGCACAATAACCGCCCAGAGACACCGTCTCCTAACATAATGTACCGTTTTCAAGCAGCCATCACAGTCGTTCCTGAACGTTGAAGGAGCACATTTGAATAGTCAATACTTGTGTTTCCTACTAATCCAGGAAACACAAGCAAAAAGAGAGAAAAAAAAAGAAATGCATGGAGGATTCCGCCCTGGGGCAAAAATGCCAGAAGTTATTTTTCAAAAATGAACTCAGTTTGAGATCATAAGCAATTCATGTACAAAGGCGCACTTCAAACGGCGCCTTATGGAAAAAGTTGAGCAGCAGCACAGAACTTGCAAAGAGGAAAAAAAAAATGCATGGAAGTTGTCTGGAGCGGGTGCTGCCCGCGGGGCACAAATGCCAGAAATTACTGAGGGAGCTCAGTCAGCAGATGATGAGATTCGAAAATGTCAAGAGAGAAAAGTTTAATTAAAGAGGGGGATTTTCTTTTTGCACAGGCCATGGTGGGCACAATGGTTTGTGGCTGTGCCAATTCAGAGCTTTGGATTCACTGAGCTCCAATCCCACCCGTCTGGACATTGGACATCTTTGCTTAGGCAGGTTTTCCTCTGCTTAATGTGATTTTACATCCATCCATCCAGCTGCCCATCCGTTTTCTTTCCACTTGCCCGGTCTGCGTCGTGGGGACAACGGTCTAAGCCAGGGTGTCGCCAACTCAACAACAACAACAACAACATTTATTTATATAGCACATTTTCATACAAAAAGTAGCTCAAAGTGCTTTACATAATGGAGAGAAGAAAAATAAAAGAAAAAATAAGAAATTAAAATAAGACAACATTAATTAAAATAGAAAGGAGTAAGGTCCGATGGCCAGGGTGGACAGAAAAAACAAAAAAAAAACTCCAGAAGGCTGGAGAAAAAAATAAAATCTGTAGGGGTTCCAGGCCACGAGACCGCCCAGTCCCCTTTGGGCATTCTACCTAACATAAATGAAATAGTCCTCTTTGTAGTTCGGGTTTTTCACGGAGTCACTTGATGCTGATGGTCATACAGATTTCTGGCTTTTAATCCATCCATCATTGTTGGAACATCATGGTGCTTTGGGTAGATGGTGGTGGCACACGCCACCACCAACAGGACACCGGAAAAGGAAACAGAAGAGAGAGTAGGGGTTAGTACAGATTTTGAATGAATAGTTATTATAATGAATTAGATATACAGAGTATCAGGATTAAATTACAGTGAAGTTGTGAGAAGGCCATGTTAAAATAATGTGTTTTCATTAGGGCCCCAGTGGCTGCAGGTTTTCATTCTAACCCTTTTCTTAATGAGTGACCTGTTTGTGCTGCTAATTAACTTCTTTTGAATTCATTTTAATTGAATTATTTTTTTAAGATTTGTTCCCCCTGAATTTCTTCATCGTTCCTCTGAATTGCTTCATTTCTTTCCTTAAATGGCACCCAAACAGAAATGAAACATGAAGTGAGTGAGCCAACAGAAGACCACCTAAGTCACGTCCCCAAACTTCAACCAATTTCACTCCAACCAGTTGCTTAATTAGGCACTGAGTCTTGTCATTAATTAAACTCGTTCTTTAATTCCATGGCTTGTTGCTGCTCTCATTGTGCAATAGCAGACATTTCTGAAATTGTTGATTTTCTCTTTTCTAAGAGCAACTGGTCAAATGTCTTGTGGACCTGAGCAGATCAACATTCCTGAGGTCTTCATTTTTCTTTATTTTCAGATATTGTATGATGGTCACAGTTTGCTGCTCATGTTTTGATTCATTTTGTGTCTTGTTATTGTTTGGCTGTGTGATAAGCTGCCCGGACACAGACAGACGGACACCATTGTACAGCCCACCACACGTTTATTGTACATACAGTATTTACACAGTCCAATAAAGTGCACAACCCAGTGCCTCAAGCACCAAACTCCCCCAAAGTCCAGGCCTCTCTCACTCTCTGCCTGCTCTTCAGGCCGCCTCCTCTCTCCTGCACACAAACCTTGTCCACTCCTCAACCGACTCCAGTCCTCCTTTGCAGGGAGGCGGCCCCTTTTATAAGTACCCGGATGGGCTCCAGGTGATCCCCGACACTCCCTAGACACTCCCCTGTGTGGCAGAAGTGCCGGCTGTGTTCCCAGAAGCCCTCCGGGTGTTCCCAGTCTTCTTCCCCCACAGCACTTCCTGGTGTGGCGGAAGTGTTGGGGTTCTGGGTTCTTCAGGCATGGGGGCGCCCCCTGGCAGAGACCACGGGCCCCTACAGGGTTGGGCTTCCAAGCCCTGCACCCGTGGCCCCCAAAGGAACCAGGGCGGTTGCCCCCTCGTGGTCTGGAGGAGGCATGCGCCCTCCTCCTAGTCTTCCTGGGCGTCCCGGCTGGGTGCCACCCCCAGCCGCATGCCACAGCTGCTAATTAAGGAAAAAGAAACAATTGAGAGGTCTGAGTTTTCAAGAGCAAATCAATTAAAATTAATTCAAAAGAAGTTAATTAGCAGCAAAAACAGGTCACTAATTAAGAAAATAGTTAGAATGAAAACCTGCAGCTATGGTGGCCCTCCAGGACTGGAGTTGGGGACCCCTGGTCTAAGCAAAGATGCCCAGATGTCCCTTTACCCCATTACCCGTGCCAGCTCTTCTGGGGATATAGCAGTGATCCCAAGGTCTCTCCATAGTGTTCCAGGTCTGTGGTAAAGTGAGGTCCGTGGCTGATCGGCATCTTTTTAAATAAATAATCGCCACACTCGCGTATTGGTAGGAGGGGACGTGGCAACGTGGCGATTGTGGTTCTACACTAAGTGCACAGGTGTAGGATCGTCCGGGAACCTTACTGGTGCCAGGGGCTGCTAATAGTCACAGCTGTGCCACATCCCCATTTTAAAAGGGGAAGAGCGAGTGTGAGGAAAAGAGAAAAAAAGAAACAGAGAATCAAAAAGAGAGAAAGGCCGATCGGGGTCGAAAAATAGAGAAAGAAAAGAAAAAGGCCGATTGGAAAAGAAAGAGAGAGAAAAGGCGCGAGGGTGAGATCCGGTGCAAGTTAGTGCGCAGAAGAACGATTTATTAACAAATGGTAAAGCAGAGCACAAAGGATGTGCCTTAAAGGCAGTCTGAGACGCACTCTGACCGGGACACCACTCAGAATTCGGATAAACAAATCATTCATTTCTTTCTAACTTAAGATGGTCTCTTTCATCACAATCAGCAATGGGCACTGAGTGGACACCAGTCTTGGATCGGATACCAGTCTGTCATAAGGCACGCTTACCAATTCTGAGTCAACAGAGGAGGAATACACCGATAAAACCCATCGATGGTCAAGGAGAACACGCAAAGTTCATACACGACCAGACCTCTGAGATGGAAAGACGCATCGCTGGATACACAACTAAAGGACATTTCAAAAATATAAAGAAGAAATAAAGAAGAAGAAGAAAACACACATTCACCCCGAGGCAATTTTGTCTGACATCTGCTGGCACAAACCCGTCTCTGTCAGTGTGAGCTCACAAACAAACCATAAAGTGCTAAAGCGAGAAGACATTTCAAGGCAAATTAAATGAGCGCCGTGACCGTGAAGTGGAATGTGCAACTTGGAAAATGTGTGGATGAAAGGATGAAGTGTAGCACAAGAAAGAAAGAAAGAAAACCTCTGATGGACCAGAGGCAGGAAGAAGAAGTGATGAACACTGTGAGAACAGATAAATAGTCAAAGTCAAAGCGAACTTTATTGTCATCACAACCATGTACAAGTATACAGAGAGACGAAATTGCGAAGCTCAGGGTTCACAGTGTAACAACATGAAGTGCAAATAAAAAATTAAAATTAAATTTGAAATTAAAATTAAAACACAAACAAGACAAGACATTGTGCAAAGTTACAGGGCCCCTAAACTGTGGAATGGTCTGCCTGCTTCTATAAGAGATGTCCCTTCGGTCTCAGCTTTTAAATCCCGGCTGAAGACTCACGACTTCAGTTTAGGACACCCTGACTAGAGCTGCTGATTAACTATACAGACTGCATCTCTGTTGTTAGTCATTAGCACTAAAACATAAGTAACATGATAGTTAGAATTGGATACTAACCCTCACCTATTCTGTTTCTCTTCTCGGTACTCGAATGTGGCACTTGGTGCCATGGCCCACCTGCCAAGTTGTTTTGCCTGCCTAAGGAAAAGTCATCCCTGATGGAGGATCACAGGAATCATGGGAAAGAGGGGTCCTTTCATCGGATTGGCTGGCCCAGCACTGTTTCAGCCATGGAATGGTCAAATGGGGGAGGCAGCTTGATGGATGAGGTCTCCAGGACTCTAAACAAATCCAAATCATATTATGTGATATCATCTAGAGGCAGGGCCCATTAAAGCCCACTGCGGCACGTCCTGTGTGATTTTGGGCTATACAAAAATACATTGTATTGTATTGTATTGCAAAGACAAGATTGATGCAATGTATGGTATTATGCAATCTAGATACATAAATATAGTCAATAAATTTGTAATATAATAAATAAATAATAGATATAGATAATACAGAAATTATCAGTGTATGATAATAGTTGTTTAAGACATGCGTAGGGTGATGCAGTGGTAGCGCTGCTGCCTCGCAGTTAGGAGACCCGGGTTCGCTTCCTGGGTCCTCCCTGCGTGGAGTTTGCATGTTCTCCCCGTGGCTGCGTGGGTTTCCTCCCACAGTCCAAAGACATGCAGGTGAGGTGCATTGGCGACCCTAAATTGTCCCTAGTGTGTGCTTGGTGTGAGTGTGTGTGTGCCCTGTGGTGGGCTGGCACCCTGCCCGGGGTTTGTTCCTGCCTTGCGCCTTGTGTTGGCTGGGATTGGCTCCAGCAGACTCCCATGACCCTGTGTGACCCATATAATGGGTTGGATAATGGATGGATGGATGGACATGTGTAAACAATGACAGGTCAGAATGTTTCAAAGAATGTCAAAGTGCAGTGTGCAAAATACTTAAAGGTCAGTAGAAAATTTTCAGTTCTTTTCTACATGCACACTCGTCTTTACAGGAAAGTGACTTTCATGTATAAAAATTCTGTTTTTAGTGGTGGTTGAGGCAGTGTGCAAGATCTCAGGAGGCAGCCTGGTGTTAAGGAGTCTAACAGCTTGGGGATAAAAACTCTCCTGCAGTCTGGTAGATCTGGCTCTGATGCTGCAGTATCTTCTCTTGGATGGCAGAAGTATGAAAAGTCCATGTGAGGGGTGTAAGGGGTCCTGCACAATGATCCAGGCCTTGCAGACTCTGCGTTTGTAAAATATGTCCTGTAGTGAAGGGAGAGGCACCCCAATAATGTTTTCTGCTGTCATCACTATCCTTTGCAGGCGCTTGTGGTCAGAAATGTTGCAGTTGCCATACCAGACTGTGATGCAGCTGGTCAGAACACTCTCAATGGTGCTTCTGTAGAACATGGTAAGGATGGAAGGGGGAAGACTTGCTCGCTCAGGAAGTGTAGTCTCTGCTGGGGTTTCTTGATTAGTGATGAGGTGTTATGCGTCCACATAAGTTCCTCAGTTATATGCACACAGAGGAACTTGGTGCTTCTAACAGTCTCCACATCTAAATCATTGATGCTGAGTGGGATGTGGGCAGGATGTGATTTTCTGAAGTCCACAATAATTTCTTTTGTCTTGTCGACATTGAGAGATTGATTGTTGTCTTCACACCATGCGGACAGCTGTTCCACCTCATCTCTGTATGCTGTTTCATCATCCCTGCTTATCAGTCCCAGCACTGCCATATCATCCGCAAACTTGATGATGGGTTGGTGTTGTGCATGACAGTGCAGTTGTGAGTCTTTAGAGTGAAGAGCATTGGACTAAGCATGCAGCCCTGTGGCGCTCCAATGCTCGGTATGATGATGCTGGAAGTGTTGCAGCCCATCCGAACTGACTGGGGCCTCAGAAATTTAACCTTAACTTCGCACCCCAATTTGACGCCCTCTCAATGATGGAAGCTCAAAGCAGCTATCCTGTCTGACCCGGAAGTGGCGAGCAAAACACTTGGACAGACCTGTCTGGTTGAGCACGAAAATGTGACTGAACCCCTGGTAATCATCAGGGAGTGTCCCTATCAACTCCCTGAGGAAAAACATGCAGAAGTGGAGCTTGAGATCTGGCATATGTTGGACCTAGAGGTAATCAAAGAAAGATACAGTCCCTGGTCTAGCCCTATAATCTTGGTCCCTAAGCTAGATGAAAGTTGGAGTTTCTGAAAAAACTTTCGCTGACTTAATCAAGTTTTCCAATTTGATGCCTACCCAATGCCATGAGTGGATGACCTCCTCGAACGACTTGGCAAGGCGCAATTCTTGCCCACACTTGACATGATAAAAGGGTACTGGGAAATTCCTTTAACAGAATCCGCAAAAGTAAAGACCACATTCAGCACCCCTAGTGGACACTGAAAATATTGTGTCCTACCATTCAGCTTGCACAGGGCCCCGGCAACATCCCAGCATCTGGTGGATAAAGTGCAGCCTACTTGGATGACATGGTCATATATTCCAGCAAATTGGAGGAATACCTACAGCACGTCAAAGCGGTGCTCCAAACACTAGTGGGGACCATCCTATGGATCAACCCAAAGAAGCATTGCTTGGCTAACTTGGCTAACTGAGGCCAAGTATTTAGGCTACCTGGAGGGCAGGGATACCATCAGACTGCAGTGTTCCAAAGTCGATGCCATACTTAATTGGCCCCGTCCAAAGACAAAGTGGTAAGTCCAAGCCTTCCTGGGTCTAGCAAGTTACTTACTGCCGGTTTGTACCTCACTTCTCAGAGAGAGCAACACCTTTGAAAGACCTAACAAAGAAGTGGGCCCCTAACTATGTAGTAAGGTTTGGCAAAGTGGATGATGGATTTCGTGACCTTAAGCAGGCCCTTACGTCAGCACCAGTGTTGAGAATGCCAGGCTTCTCTCTACCTTTTATCCTCCAGAGGAATGCTTCAGACACAGGACCGGGTGTCATGCTGAGCCAAAGTGTCGATGATGCTGAACACCCCATCATGTTCCTGAGCCGAAGACTGCTGGACCAGGAGACCAAGTATGCGGAGGTTGAGAGGGAAGCCCTCACTATCAAATGGGAGGTAACACAGTCTAGGCCATGTGTTCACTCTGGTCATGGACTTTGCCCCTCTCCAGTGGATGGACCTGCACAAGGAGTCATACCCACGGGTCACAAGGTGGTTTCTGGACCTCCAGCCTTATCGTTTTACTATCATTTATTGTAGGGCTTCTCTCCTGGCTAATACTGATGCCCTTTCCCACATTCATGACCTCTCGGTTCGGAACACTTGACCCAGTGGGTCTGGGCTGAGGCCGTGTCACACACATGCGTATAGCATTCAGTCAGTGGGCTTGACTAATGAGGGAATAATGGGACAGGGGTTGACGAGGTGCACTAATGTGCACTAATGCAAATCATCTGATAGGAAAACCACCAACTAATTTGGCCATCCAGGTTTTCTTCTGTCTCCAGACCACACCCTCTTACTGACCTCATTTCTGCCTGTTCCCACTGGAACCTCCTCTTCCTTCTTACTACCTGTAAAGCCAACCACCTGCCTTTCCATTACAGTGCCACTCTGGACTCAGTCCTCAAAGACCCACTACTCTTTGATAGAAATCATGCAATATGTGGGGTTGACCCCCAAACCTTTTTCTGGCTATCTGGTGTTTTATCTATCTATCTTTCTTTTACAATAGATAGATAGATAGATAGATAGATAGATAGATAGATAGATAGATAGATAGATAGATAGATAGATAGATAGATAGATAGATAGATAGATAGATAGATAGATATGAAAGACACTATATAATACATAGATAGTTATATAGGTAGGAATGGCACTTAGATAGATAGATAGAAATGAAAGGCACTATCTACTATAGATACTATCTATCTATCTATCTATCTATCTATCTATCTATCTATCTATCTATCTATCTATCTATCTATCTATCTATCTATCTATCTATCTATCTATCTATCTATCTATCTATCTATCTATCTATCTATCTATCTATCTAACAGATATAGCTTTTTAATTTATGCAATATTAATTTTTAAGGGAAATCTGTCTCCCTTAAGCCACCCCTGACTGATTGACTGATGAATGACCACTTTACTGACTGTTTGTAAGGGATATGAAGAGCAAAAGAAGACTCTGTTAAGGTTTTATTACTTAAGAGTATGTGAGTAATTGATCCATTTTTACACTATCAGTAGGTAGGACATGTGTCATATAATACATACATGGAGAATTAAGGCGCTATATAAGTGATGTAAGCCACCCTTTCTGCTCCTGCCACTTTTCTCTCTTTTCCATCCGTTCTCTCAGGTGGTCATGTATTCCTAACCCTTGATTAAGCGGCCCCCACTTTCAAGACATTTGCTTCTCCTGTGACAGGCTGTCACCAATCTCTTCCTCAGCTATGCCTGGGGTAGGGAGAAGCATGACAGTATTCCTTCTGAAACACACACACACACACAGGCCACACCACCACCACTTGACCCCCCCCCCAACCACCACCATCTCTTTCTTTCTCACCTGTGAGTTCCTAAATCCTCAGTTTCCTTTTGGCCCAGAAAGCTGCAGTGCTATGTGACTCCTAGCGTCCCCCTCAGAGGTGTAAAGTTCTCTAACCTCCAAATTCTTCCTGTTATCAGTTTGGGCCTCCAGGTAAAACAGGGGCGGGCAGCTCTTGCGGCAGATCAGAGCAGCTGGCAGACACGTCTCAGTGCCGGCTAATCGTGTGTAAGAGGTCATTAACTTTCAGGGAATTCCTGACTGGGTGAGGTAAAGCAGCGGTCAGCATGGTGAGGAGCTCTGGGGCCACAGGGGCAGCCGGGTGGCTCTGTTGGTCCAGTGAGGTCCACCAGGGGTGTGGGGTTTGTGGTTCATAGGTAACCATAGAAGGGCGGTATGAGCTGCTACAGCACTATTCTGTGGCACCATTCGATGCCAAAAGTTTTGAAAATGACGCAAGTTTTTGGTTTTCACAAAGTCTGCTGCTTCAGTGTTTTCAGATGTTTTGGTCAGATGTTTCTATGGTGTACTGAAGTAGAATGATGAACATTTCATAAGTTTCAAAGGCTTTTATTGACAATGATATGAAGTTTATGCCAAGAGTCAATATTTGCAGTGTTGGCCTTTCTTTCTTTTTCAAGACTTCTGCAATTCACACTGGCTGGCTGGCAATCAACTTCTGGGCCAAATCCTGACTGATGGCAGCCCATTCTTGCAGAATAAATGCTTGGAGTTTGCCAGAATTAGTAGGTTTTTGTTTGTCCACCCACCTCTTGAAGACTTACCTCAAGTACTCAATGGGGAGTTTTCTGGCAATGGACCCCAAATTTCAATGTTTTGTTCCCTGAGCCACTTAGTTCTCACTTTTGCCTTATGGCCCGGTGCTCCATCATGCTGGATTGTTCATTGTTGGTCACCAAACTGTTCTTGGATGGTTGGGAGAAGTTGCTCTCAGATCATCACCCCAAGGCTGAATACTGACTTTACTGACTTAGTAGAAAGCTTTTGGCGAATGGGTGCTGAATAGAAGGACTGGCTGAGATAACAAAGAGCTGCATTATTGGCAAGTTGTGCTGCCCATGTGTGCATGTGAGTGTGCTTGTGTATGTGTGTGTGTGACTTTTCCCACTCACATCCCAAAAATGTGTAGGTTAGGTTAACTGATGACTCTAAATCGGCATTTCAGCCTGTGTAAGTGAATGTTTCCTGACATCTGGGGTTGGTTCTCACCTGGCATCACCTGGTGATGCTGGGTAGAAAATGGGTTGAAGGACTTCTCCAGTGAAACAGCTCAAAGGGCTTTGCTTATACAACACACGTCATTCATCCATTTACTGTTTATAGAATGTTGGCAGCAATGTAGGACCCATTCCTTGGATTTAGTTGAGTCATCTCTATCAACTGCCAGACTGTGTTCAGAGGTCCTTCAGAAGACTAACAGAATGTCAGGTTATATAGCGCCTTGATGTGTGGAGTACAAGTCACAGGAGGTTCTGCTCAAGCTTTATAACACACTGGCGAGGCCTCATCTGGAGTCCTGTGTGCAGTTTGGGTCTCCAGGCTACAAAAAGGACATAGCAGCACAAGATAAGGTCCAGAGAAGAGCAACTAGGCTGATTCAGGGCTACAGGGGATAAGTTATGGAGAAAGATTAAAAGAGCTGAGCCTTTACAGTTTAAACAAAAGAAGATGAAGAGGAGACCTGACTGAAGTGTTTAAAATTATGAAGGGAATTAGTCCAGTGGATCAAGACTGTGACTTTAAAATGAGTTCAGCAAGAACATAGTCAGAGACTTCTTAAGGGTAAATTTCACACAAACATTAGGAAGTTTTTCTTTACACAGAGAACCATAGACACTTGGAATAAGAGACCAAATAGTGTGGTGGAACGTAGAACTTTAGGGACCTTCAAAACTTTACTTGATGTTATTTTAGAAGAATTGAGTGTCTAAGCCTGGAGAGCTTTGTTGAGCTGGATTGCCCGCTCTCGCCCAGCTTGTTCCTGCAGTTCCTGGTTTATAAAATTAGAGGTCTACTGTAAAGCTGATTGTCTCAATTTGAATGACCCTCCTGGAATGACCACTTTGATGTGGCTCAAGGGAAAACGAAAACCAAGTGCTGTCAGATCCGTGACTTTCACAGCCTGCACCATCCTAACCTGCAAACGAGGAATACGATCCTGAGATTCAAGAGTTCAAGTTCAATGGGGTTGGTGACAGGTGGGCCTCCAATTCTCTAAGAAGTGCTGCCGCAGGGTCAGGTGGTTAAACATCAATAGCAGAGCCGCAGAAGAGCCTGAGGGGGAGCGGCAGGTGACCCTTCTTTGATAACTTTGTTCTCATATGACCTTCTGATGGGTTTCGGTGAGTAGGGCCTAAGTCGCTGAGCATCAGGTCAATTTGATTCAAATGAAAGAAGATGGCAGACGATATGCCTGACTTACAACCACAGGATGGAGAGCTCAGCTGTGTTGTCAGGTGTTTTCAGTTTGTGATAAAAATGCTTCTTCTGAAAGGCGCTGTATCCATGGTGGCATTGGGGGGCACCTGAGACAGCATACTGTGACAGACGTTCTAAAAAAGAATCGGCCGACTGTACTGACCCCCTCCACTATACTCACACGCACATCACAGAGGGGCTCATTTCTTCTAAGCATGACTGCTCATTTTATTTTACAGCACCTTTGCAAACTCTTCGGACCCCCTCACTGTCATTTTGTTATGTTGAAGCCTTGAGCTCATGTTTTTCCACTTCAAGCAACCCTTGAACCCCCCCAGAATGACAAAGTGGAAAAAGGATTTTAGACATTTTTTTGCAAATTAATAAAAAATAAACTAAAAAAAAAAAACTTGAAATATCCCACTGAAGCACATCTTCAGACCCTTCACTATGACATTTGAAGTTTACAAAGGGGCAGCTCACCCAAACAGGAGAAAATCACACGACGGTATCAGAACATGTTGACATGTCGTGGTGAGTGCTTCAGACATCATTATCAAAGCTCAAGGTCAGTCCTCTGAGATTCCCACATAAGTAAGCAGAAATAAAAAATAAATATAATAATACAAAAGGGCAGCACGGTGGCGCAGTGGGTAGCACTGTTACCTCGCAGTTGGGAGACCTGGGGACCTGGGTTGTGTGTGCATGTGTTTGTGTGTGTCCTGTGGTGGGCTGGCACCCTGCCCAGGATTGGTTCCTACCTTGTGCCCCGTGTTGGCTCCAGCAGACCCCTGTGACCCCATGTTTGGATTCAGCGGGTTGGATAATGGATGGATGGATAATACAAAAAAAAAACACTCTGAAGTCTTGCTTTGTGTGTCAAAGTCCCCAGCATGCATTGCACTTCTGTTCAGCCTGACCAGACCTAAGCCAGGAAGCAAAGGACCTCTTAGCTGAACTGGTTAAGTGATCTGCTGTACCTATAGTGTGTCACGTCAAGTTACTCCATGTTATGTTAGTATGTTAGGTTGTGTTTGTGTTACCTCATATTGTGTTACTTTATACTTTGTTACGCTGTACTGAGCTGTGTTATGTTATGCTGCGTGACATCATAATGTGTTACCTTAACTTACGTGATGTTAGGTTGTGTTGTGGCTGCCCTCTTGTGTCTCATTATGCTGTGTTAGATTGTGCTACACTGTATTGTGTTACATCATGTTGTGCTGCTGTGTTGTGCTACGTCATGTTACATTACATCGTGATATGTTACATTATGCTGCATTACATTGTACTACACTGTAATGTGTTACATCATGTTGTGCTGTTGTGTTGTGTTACATTGTGTAATGTTACATTATTTTGTACTGTGCTACATTATGCTGCATTATGTTTTGTTGTGTTATATTGTGCTACATTATATTGTGTTATGTTGTGCTACACTGTATTGTCTTATGTTAAGGTACTTTATGATCAGAGGTGGGTAGAGTAGCCAAAAATTGTAAGAGTAGTGTTACTTCAAAATAATGAGACTCAAATAGAAGTAAAAAGTAGTCATCCAAAAAATGACTCAAGTAAGAGTAAAAAAGTATTTGGTGAAACAACTACTCAAGTACTGAGCAACTGTTTGATCATAATGATTTATTTTTTATAAATGTTGTAATAAGACAGACAACAATATAAAATAATGTGTAAATTCTGCTATTTCCAAATAATAAAATAAAAAATGAGTACAAATGAATCACATCTTTACAAAATAAAGATGCAGAAATAACACAAAGTTCCAAATCTCAGTTTTTCACAACAAAGCTTTTGAAGCCGATACCTACAGTAGGTAACGTGTGTCTGAACAGTGCAGACTACTTACAGTGACGAGATATACTGACTGTACGCTGACCGTAGAATACTGCATACTCACTTTGTGGTGTAGCGCAGCCTTTCTCAGCCTTTAAGTATTTGCGACCCGAGTTTTCATAACAGTTTTAATCGCGACCCCCTAACGTTTTCTTGAAAGGAGCCCACTAATATCAATTTGTTCTTTTTTAATTAATGATATATCACAGACTGCGGTGGGTTGGCACCCTGCCCGGGATTGATTCCTGCCTTGTGCCCTGTGTTGGCTGGGATTGGCTCCAGCAGACCCCCGTGACCCTGTGTTCGGATTCAGCGGGTTAGAAAATGGATGGATGGATATATCACAGATGCATATTTTATTATACGTACTTAACTTTTATCGACTTTTATCTAACTCTGTATTTATTTTTCTAGTATCAGAATGTAGTTTAAGTTAATTTGTTTTGGTTTCAATAGATGTATTTTTCATATTTTCGATTCTTGTTTTCTTTTTTTCACATCTTCGTACCCCCTTTTTTGTTACCCCTAGGGGGGCGCGCCCTACAGTTTGAGAACTGCTGGTGTAATGGGTCCGCAGCTTCAAAAAAAAAAAAAAAGGCCAGTTTCAAATCCATAAAGCCGTGTTGCTCTCCATAGGCGCAATTGCACGACTGCGGGGAGCTAATGAGGTAGTTGGAGCGAGTCACACCTGCACGTGCGGATCCGATCGTTCTCAATTGCTTCATTGGCTTTCTGCAGTGTGTGATGAAGGCCCACGGAGGTGAGAGTGTATATATACGGGTCGGCACAAAAAAAAAAGAAGGGGGAATCAAAGAAAAGGAGAAAAGAGAAGATAGATAGATAGATAGATAGATAGATAGATAGATAGATAGATAGATAGATAGATAGATAGATAGATAGAAGAGGCTGTAAGGGACCGGCATCGTCACACACTTGCCCTCCAAATAGCACAGCTGATAGAAAATAACATTAGAACAAGGCAGCTTGTGCACCTACAAGAAGTCTGCGCATGTTTGGTTGAAACGTGCTTGTTCTTCACTCAGTGTAGTGATGGTTAAGCTTCAGCAGGAGTTGGCTGTCAGTGTTCTTGCAGTGAAGCTGTGACCGTTTAGCAGTGAACAGCAGCCCCGCATGACTAAAAATGTCTCTCACAGGCTGCAGATGCAGGAAGTTTGTGTGTGGTCACGTGACTGCATGGCTACGTCTGATTGGTGAAACGGAGTCATGTGATTATTGTTGTTACGTCTCATTGGTGAAACAGTCATGCAGTTCCCTGGCAAAAACATAGCGTATGTAATGTGTAAATGGAAAAAAGTAACGAGTCGAGTGTTGCCCAATGTAGCGGAGTAAGAGTAGCGTTTCTTCTTCACAAATGTACTCAAGTAAAAGTAAAAAGTATGGTGCAGTAAACTACTCTTAGAAGTGCAATTTTTTTGAAAAGTTACTCAAGTAAATGTAACGGAGTAAATGTAACTTGTTACTATCCACCTCTACTTGTGATGTACTGTACTGTATTATCGTTATGCTCCATTATGTTATGTTGTGTTACTTTTAGTGATGTAATGTTATGTTATGTTGTGTTCTGTTATACTGTGTTAGGTCATAATGCGTTACATTATCTTATGTTATATTACATTATTTTGGACTGTGTTGTGTTACATTATGCTGTGCTATGTCATCTTATGTTAACTTCTGTCATGCTATGTTCTGTTGTGTTGGGTTGAGTTGTGTTGTGCTACATTATATTGTGTTACATTATGTTGTGATGTGCCGTGTTGGGTTACGTTATACTCTGTTATGTTATGTTGTGTTATATTTTATTACATTATGTTGTATGCACTGTGTTATGTTATGTTGTATCACATCAAGTTGTGTTACCTTAAGTTATGTAATGTTATGTTATGTTGTGTTTTGTTAAGTTATGCAGTGTTACGTTACGTAAGTTATGTTACGATATGTTGTGTTATGTTACATTATATTGTGCTGTGTAGTGTGTTCTGTTTTGCTGTGTTATATTCTGTTGTGTTGTATTGTGTTGAGCTACATTACATTGTGTTACATTATGTTACCTAACGTTGGTTTGTGTTACATTATGTTGTAATGTGTTCTGTTCTGTTATGCTGTGTTATGTCATATTCTTTTATCTTATGCTCTTTTGTGTTGTGTTATGTTGTGCTACATTGCCTTGTGTTACATTATGTTGTGATATCTTATATTACAATATGTTATGGTGTGCTGTGTTGTGTTATGTTATGCTGTGTTATATTTTGTTACGCTATGTTACATTATGTTGTACTGCGCTATGTTATGTTATGTTCCGTCACGTCATGTTGTGTTACCTTAGGTTATGTAATGTTATGCTATGCTGTGCTGTGTTACATTTTGTTAAATTAAGCAGTGTTGTATTATATTATGATATGTTCCGTTATGTTATGCTGTACTGTGTTGTATTCTGTTACGCTGTGTATTTTGTTCTGTTCTGTTGTTTTTTGCCACATTACATTGTGTTACATTATGTTGTGTTCTGTCATGCTATGTTCTGTTGTGTTGTGTTGAGTTATGTTGTGCTACATTATATTGTGTTACATTATGTTGTGTTATGATGTGCTGTGTTGTCTTCTGTTATGTTGTGTTACCTTATGTTGTGTTGTGTTGAGTTATGTTGTGCTACATTACATTGTCTTACGTTATGTTACCTTATGATGTGTTGTTTTAAATTATGCTGTAATGTGTTCTGTTCTGTTATGCAGTGTTATGTCAAATTCTTTTATCTTCTTTTGCGTTGAGTTATGTTGTGCTACATTACATTGTGTTACATTATGTTGTGTTCTGTTATGCTGTGTTATGTCGTGTTGCGTTGAGTTATGTTGTGCTACATTACATTGTGTTACATTATGTTGTGTTATGATGTGCTGTGTTGTCTTCTGTTATGTTGTGTTACCTTATGTTGTGTTGTGTTGAGTTATGTTGTGCTACATTACATTGTCTTACGTTACGTTACCTTATGATGTGTTGTTTTAGATTATGCTGTAATGTGTTCTGTTCTGTTATGCAGTGTTATGTCAAATTCTTTTATCTTCTTTTGTGTCATGTTATGTTGTGCTACATTATATTGTGTTACATTATGTTGTGTTCTGTTATGCTGTGTTGAGTTATGTTGTGCCACATTTCATTGTGTTACATTATTTTACCTTATGTTGTGTTGCGTTATGCTGTGTTATATTATTTTATGTTAAATCATGTTTCAGCATGTTCTCTTGTATGTTACATTATTGAATGCCATGATTCTCTTTTCAATCCAATGGCTGCCAGGTTAAGCCAAGTGGCTGGAGGATCATCCGGTGAGACCCCCCCACCCCAGTGCCCACTAACTCTTTTCGTTTCACCCAAGGCTTCCTACTGCGGCCCTCTTCTAACTCCGCCGAAGCTCAGTATCTTCTCCTAAAGAGTTCTAATTAGGCCGCCTTGTCCGTCATTTACCCAAAGCACACGTCTAATTCCAGAACATTCCTCTCTGCCTAATGTTCACTTGCAGTGTCTGTCGTTTTAAACCCAGCAATATGAATGATGTGGCGATGTTGCAAATGCTCTAAAATTAAAGATAAATGCCACTCTTTCCAATCACATGACTGCCAGGCTTCATTTTCACGAGAGGTTACAAGGTCAGGCAGTCACGTTCATTCGCGCTTTCACAATCAACAGTTCTCTCCTCACCAAAGACTTTGGGGTTTTGACGGCCCACTCCCAGTCCCAAGGAGTGAGGCGTACAGTGCCTCCTGTTGTCTGGCTAGTGCACCGTAACGCTCAGCAGATTCACCCCAAGAGCTTTGGCACCATTCACGCTCGCTCAGGCTGTCTGCTCTCTCAAACCCAAAGCAGCGACGTTGCACTTAACTCTAAAATTAAAACTAAGGGCTGCTTTTTCCGAACCGGCCCATCAGTCTGTAATTTAAGCAGTGGTTAGCAGGCCGCCCACAGGCACAGAGTGGCTTACATATCAAAGTAAATGAAGGCCACATGGGGGGCTTTGAAAAAACATTTTTGTTGCTCAAAGTTATGCGTCCATCAAAGCTCCTCCACTACCCAATTTCATGCCCGCTTGTGCCTCACCAGTAAATTCCCAGTGACTGCTCACCTGCTAGCCCGCTTTGGTCTCCCATGTCCTGAAAGTGATGGATACCAGCTGACCAGGCTGCCCCCCCCCCCCTCCCCCTCCACCACCTCTTTCGTACACAACCATCTGCCTGGCAGAACCAATGGGGTGGGGGGGTGAGGAGGTGGGTGAGGAAGAGAGCAAAATGAAAACGCCACTCTGACAGAAAAGCTCTGACCTTCAAGAGTCGGCCATTTCTCGATGTCATCTGACAACACTGTGTCATTTTATATTTTTAGTGCTTGTTTTTGACCTTGGATGTCTTCTCCGAGATTATTTCAAACAAAGCTGACTTTGTGACTGCCTCCTCGCCTAACAATATGCACTTTAGAGCAACGAAGTGAGAGGCAGAAGGAGCCGCAGCTTTAACTCCATTAATACCAGTGGATCGGAGAGGAGATGGCATGGGGCACACGGCATGGCATGGGGCGAAACACTTCATATTTGTGAGCTTTGGGGTGCACAATATTGTAGATTTCATTTTAAATGGATGATTTGCAGTTTCTGCTCATCAAACTATACTTAATAACCCATAATGATAATTGGAAACATTCTCAGAAAGGTTTGCAAAGATGGGAGAAACTGCCGGAAGGATGACAATCTCAGTAGCACCCCATCAATCAGGCATTTATGGTGGAGAGGCGAAAGACACTCTAAGTGAAAGGCGTATGGCAATTTAAATGACTCTGAGAGCAGGAGGAAGAAGATTCTCTGGTCTGATGAGACAAAAAATGAACCTTTTGGGCAGAACTCCAAGTGCTATGTTTGGGTGAAGATCAAGCACCATCCGCCTGATATCATCTCTAAACTGGAACATGATGGTGGCAGCATCATTCTATGGGGGGCTTCACAGTGGCAAGAACAGGGAGACAGATACATTTCCTATCTATCTATCTATCTATCTATCTATCTATCTATCTATCTATCTATCTATCTATCTATCTATCTATCTATCTATCTATCTATCTATCTATCTATCTATCTATCTATCTATCTATCTATCTATCTATCTATCTATCTGTTGTGACGGATGGCCCGGGCCCATGCCTGGCCGGGATGCCCCTTCTCTATATGTTCCAGGGGAGCAAGCATGGGCTTGCACAGTACCTCCCCTGTACCACTTGGTGGCCGCCCCTCTGGGTGACTGTAGTGCCTCAGATACCTGCAGGGCTCCATGGGAGATGGAGTTTTCCATAGCCCTGTTGGGATCTGGGGTGGCCACCAGGAGGCGCAACAGGGGTTCCTTGGCCCATCTGGGCTGTAGTTCAGCCACACCCGAGGTGCAATCAGATGCAGGTGGTGAAGCACCACTCCGAGAGCCTGAGTCGGGAGGAGGAGGACAATGAATGCCGGGAGGAGTGGTGGTGCAAAGAGTAGTGTGCCTTTTGTGCTTGTGGTGCTTTTGGGACACGGGGAAGACTTACCCCACAGGTGAAGAAAAATAAAAGTTTATTTACTTTTATACATGCCTCTGGTGTCAGTCTGTGTCAGGTCGGTGCCTATATAGCGCCTTTGTTACACTATCTATCTATCTATCTATCTATCTATCTATCTATCTATCTATCTATCTATCTATCTATCTATCTATCTATCTATCTATCTATCTATCTATCTATCTATCTATCTATCTATCTATTATATAGTGCCTTTCATATCTATCTATCTATCTATCTATCTATCTATCTATCTATCTATCTATCTATCTATCTATCTATCTATCTATCTATCTATCTATCTATCTATCTATTATATAGTGCCTTTCATATCTATCTATCTATCTATCTATCTATCTATCTATCTATCTATCTATCTATCTATCTATCTATCTATCTATCTATCTATCTATTATATAGTGCCTTTCATATCTATCTATCTATCTATCTATCTATCTATCTATCTATCTATCTATCTATCTATCTATCTATCTATCTATCTATCTATCTATCTATCTATCTATCTATCTATCTATCTATCTGTTGAAAGAAGAACATGCAAACTCCATGCAGGCTTTCTAAGACAGCATCTGAACCCGACTCTTTGGAGCTCTAACTGTTGGCACCCTCTTCCTTTACTCTTTATTCTTCTTTATTGTGTTTTTGTCTGCTTTAGCTTTATAGCTTTGTACTTTTCTGCTGCTAGTTTTTGCTTTTATATCGGGAACAAGGTCTGAATGGCTCTTTATATGAAGAGGTTGAGCTGAGTGAAGTTGTCCTGGTGTGGCCACTTGAATAAATCCTGCGGTAATTAGTGGCTCCATTAGTGTTCCAGTGTTTTTTTGGACCATAGCAGTAAAGTTTTAGGTTGAAATTTCTTCATTTGGATCATACATTTTGAAAGTAAATCCAAAATTTTCTAACTTTATTTTTCTTTACCTCCTCTTGGAGTGGCAGGTTAGATTATTGGGATGGCTGCTGGTTCAAATCCCCTTACTGCCAGAAGCCCTTAACCTGAAAATTGCTCCAGGCTGCTGTACAATGGCTGATCCTGCGCTCTGACCACCTAAAGTCACAAGAAAAGACAATTTCCCGTCAGGGGACTAATGCAGTGTACCAAAATACCAAAAAAAAAATAAATAAATGAAATGTCGCTGGCTACAGTGTCTCTTTCATTCTGCAGTTTGGGGTAATTGCATACCCTGACCTGGTCTGCTACAGCGCCCCCCTGGCACCAGCCAGTAGTACAGCTCCCACGCAGGGCCCTTAGCACGAATCCCCCCTAACTGTTGCCACTCTGACTGCATTTGAATGCATTTTCTTGCAAACCCAGTAATGGGCACTGAGTAATTTCTAACACCGTAATGATTTTTTAAATCTATTTTCAGGAACCATGCCTCCTAGCTTTGAGTTTGAGGTTGTCAGGGGGTCCACCCAGGACCCCATATTGTGGGTGTGGCTAGTGAGTACTGCCTTCAGTAGCAGCCACCTGTTAGCTGCTTGGCCACGCATGTCACTTATGGTTCGTCCCCTCAGCTGCAGCCAGCTGGTCCCATGCCCTCCTAGTTATTATAACAGAATGTAAACTATGGAATGCCTGTAGAGCCAATGCCACCAGCTGTTTGGGTGCCGCTGCAACATTAACACCTGGCACTGAGGCTCCCCCAAATAAGCAATGCAATGTATGAACATTCTGTCCGTTTGAAGGGTGACAGCCACACACCATAGACATGGTAGCCCACCAATATATCGTACTGCTGTCAGGCATGTGGGTCTGAGGGTCACCTTCTGGGCTTCTCTGAGGTAAGTGTTACCAGTCCAGGACACTCGGGGGCATGATTTCTAACTCTCGTATCTGTCCTACCACTCACAACTTGGAGAAGATGCCCACTGAGGGCAACTGGCCATACCCCTTGGAGTCCAGAAGCTGTAATAGCCGAAAAGGTGGCATCTCGTTCAGGAGATTACGGAGCTCTGATCCTCTGCCTGGACCGCTCTCCAGAGCTTATCGCTGTGAAGCCAATGGCTAAAACCTTACCTTTTGTTAACCCTTGCACTATCACAGGCCTGTTATTTTCATTTCTTTTCTTCATTTCAAGTAAACAGGGTGGCCTGGTTGGCACCCCAAAATTTCATTTGAATCCTGTCCTTCCTTGAACCAACAACACGCTGTTAAGTTTAGCCTGTGTGAGGGTTGGCTGGGATGCCCTCAAGATGGAAGAACACATCATGTACAGGACATGGTCTCCACCCAGACTGCTAGATGGCAGTGTCCCGGAGTTGCAGCGGTTCCCTCGGTTTCCCACAGAGCATCATGGGACTTGGAATTTGTTGGCTCAGCCCTGTTGAGTTCCATGGGTGCCGCCAGGGGTTGCTGCAGGGACTGGAGAGCCCTACTTTGTTAGGCTCTCATTTCACCTGGAAGAGTTTCTGAGCTACAACTTTGGAACACCAGAATTTATTCCGGGTGCGACATAAAAAGAGCTGCCTGGCACTGTTCTGGGAGTCAGAGTGGGCATCAAGGTATGGAGGAGGCAGTGAGAGAGAGAGAGAGATACACGCAGAGAACAGAAGACAAATGCACTGCTGAGTGCTGTGTACCATGCTTTGTAGTGTGGCAATGGTGGGAAACGCTTAATTGAGAAGAGTTTCCCACAATAAGTCCTCTTTGTGTTTTTATACTTGTAACCGAGCCTTTGTGTCGGGTGTTTGGAGAGCTGGAGCACCCTGTGGTGTCCACACCTGGCATGTCAACTTTGCTGCCATCGCGGACAGGTGAACTTTTCATGTTAAAGGCTTGTGTGAAATGACAGATTTACCTGCGACTTTCACCAAACGCCTCAAGATGGTTGGTGTGTGGCCTACGGATGCAAAGACAGCAAAAACCTGTAAATGAGGCAGGAAGGGATCAGTTTTCACAAGTCCCTATGGTGTACACAGTGTCATGAGACTCCTCAGAACAGTCGACAGTAACGCAATACAGAAAAAGACACACAACGCCAGATGTCTCTCCAGGCAGTGAGGATGGAGACCAAAGCGCATGTCTTGAAGTTCAAGGGAGCAGATGGAGAAACGTGAGCTGCCCTCGGGCAGTTTGTTTTGTCTTCCTGTGCTCGACCTCCTGCTTGTTTTTTCGACTTCACTTTCTTCTGTTCCCACCTGCCTCTTCTTCCCTGGTTTCTCTTTGGACGCCAGTCAGCTCCAGCCTAGAGATCTCCCTGTTATTTGGGGCTCACACGCCTCGGGTCCACTCATGCAATTTGTTACTGCGAGTCACTCTTGATCAGCCTAATGAATCCTGTGTGGTCCTGACCGGATGAGAAAAGCGACTGTGCAGGACACCTGAGACCTTTAAAAATCTCAGCTTTTACAGCTAAGGCATTTAACAATATAAGAAATCTGACAAACAAGAGGAGACCATCAAGCCCGTTTCTTTAGTTCATAGCTAAGCCGTCCCAGCATCTCGTCCAGATTCTTCTTAAAGGTTGTCCAGGTCTCTCCTTCCACTCTGTAGTTTGTTCCTGACTCCCACAATTCTTTGCATACAGAAGTGCTTCCTGGCTTCAGTCCCAAATGCACTTCCCCTTAATTTCCACCGATGTCCTTCAGTATGTGATCCACCATAAAGCTGAAAGAATTCAGCTGGAAATGCCTTTTTTGATGCTATGAGGGACGTTCAAAAATTTTCCGCACTTTTATATTTCTGTTGTAAACGGTGAAGGCGGGAGGTGTAGTAATTGGGCCTTAAAAAGTTGGTACGACGCTGAGAAAATTACATTGCAAATGAAGGTGACAATGTAGAAAAGTGACATCATTTATTTTTGAAATGCTTAATAAATAGAGTTAAATAAAAGTGCGGAAACTTTTTGAACGTCCCTCGTAGTTTTGCGTTTTGAGATGTATTTACCAAGCTCTTTTTGAATCACCTTGATTGTTTTCAAAAGAATGCTTTGAAATCACTTTGTTTGGGCCTACTGCCTCACCAGTGTGACAAAGCCCCCATATCTGATATTCGTTCGACTCATCTTGATGTCTAGTTATGGAAGATGTGGAGCTCTTTGAGGTTCTCCACTATTTTTGGCCCTCAAGACCCGAACAAAACCCTCATTTGAAAACCATTTTGGACCATTTATCCATCTATCCATCCATTTTCCAACCCACTGAATCCGAACACAGGGTCACGGGGGTCTGCTGGAGCCAATCCCAGCCAACACAGGGCACAAGGCAGGGAACCAATCCTGGGCAGGGTGCCAACCCACTGCAGGACACACACAAACACACCCACACACCAAGCACACACTAGGGCCAATTTAGAATCGCCAATCCACCTAACCTGCATGTCTTTGGACTGTGGGAGGAAACCGGAGCGCCCGGAGGAAACCCACGCAGACATGAGGAGAACATGCAAACTCCACGCAGGGAGGACCCGGAAAGCGAACCCAGGTCCCCAGGTCTCCCAACTGCGAGGCAGCAGCGCTACCCACTGCGCCACCGTGCCGCCCTGGACCATTTATTGTGCAGGTAATTACACTCTTATGATCAAAAGTAAGAAAGGCCTGAAGTTGTGTATGCCACATCAACTGACTTGGGGGGTTCAACCGCTATTGGAATACAAGGGGTTAAACTTACCCCTTCAAACAAACAAGGGTCTGTAAAACTGTCACGTCACGTGGCGTGTCGTTTTATGGGACTACTGGTCACGAATACGAGCATAGTTGAGATGTTTGATTGTTTATTGGTGGTCCTAACCCTCTAAGAGACACTCCCAGAAGGTTACAAATGACAAATATTATATATCTGTGGTGGGCTGGCGCCCTGCCCAGGGTTTGTTTCCTGCCTTGAGCCCTGTGTTGGCTGGGATTGGCTCCAGCAGACCCCCGTGACCCTGTAGATAGGATATAGCGGGTTGGATAATGGATGGATGGATGGAAATATTATATACAGTATATATGTGTGTGAATAAGAGTGAAGGTGGTGGAAGGAGCAGAGGTGGTGAATTGAAATACTTGGGTTCAACAGTCCATAGCAATGGAGTTGGAAACAAATCAACCCTCACCCAGGATAAAGAGCTAGGTCAGCAGAGTAAAACTTTAATAATAGTAAAAATACGTAAGTAAATAAATGAATAAAAATAAATAGAATAAACAAAAAAAGGGCAGGTAATCCATTTCCTCAATTTAAATGCTTATTCTAACCTGTTATTGATCAGATCCTACCAAGTTTTGAAAACATTTTGTACGGATCCTCTGACTGATGCCTTTTCTCTTCCCCTCTCTGCAGCCTGGAAGATTGACAGCTATGACACCTCTGACGTCACTTCCTGTTTCCTCCAGCCTGGACCCACCTCTTCCTGCCCAGGACTGTCATCTCCGGAAGCAAAGGCATCCTGTATGAGTCTTATGGACCCTCACATCTGTTTGACGTTTTGTTTCTTTCCTAGCACTATATACCACACGTTTGGTGCCCCAAAGATTTATAATATCTGCTTGTCTCATTGTCACACAGGGTATTTGCTCACTCTGTCTACATGGGGTCCATCTGTGCTCCACTGATCTTATTACACAACCTCTCTATCCCCCCATGTATGCCCCTCTGCCAATTTTTTGAATATACAGAGTTGGCATTTGTGGTGCCCCAAAGATTTTTAATCTCTCTTTGTCTCATTCTTACACGGGGTACTTGGTCACTGCGACTACACGGGGTCTGCCTGTGCTCCACTGATCTTATTACACACCTCCCTATCTCACTATGTATGCCCCTCTGCCTATTTTTTGAATATACAGAGTTGGCCCTTATGGTGCCCTATAGATTTATAATCTCTCTTTGTCTCGTTCTTACACGGGGTACTCGGTCACTCGGTCTGTGCTCCACTGATCTTAACCCAAACTTCACGATTACTCCTTTTTTTCTAACCCCAGATTTCAGCTGTAGTCCTTTCTCGATGAACCCGATTCCTTCTCTCTCTTCCTCTCTTAGCTGTCCCTTCGATGCTTTTGAGAAGCAGACGTCATGGAGCTCACGTTTCTCTGAAAAAGTTGCTGTACACTTTATCAGAATGTGCACACTTCCCCTGCTGCGTGCCAGATTAGCATGTCTGAGAAGGGCCATAAATCACACAAAATATTCACCATCCTGTTATCAATTAGTCGACATGTGTCTGCGGAGTCTTGCGAAATCAGAGAGGTGCTTGGAAAGAGGGGTCTCCTCTTCTTTATCCATTAGCAACACGCGTATCTTTAAAAACATATTCTTATGCTTTTACATAAATGGATCGATTCAGATGGCGGGGATCAGGGAGATGCCCCTCTCGGTTCTCCAGTACACTCCAGTCATGAATGGTGTCACTGTCACTAGGGTGTGGTCATGAACATTCCTGGAGACCACTATTACTCACAATCTGAACTGGGATAAAAACATAACTTCTGTTATGAAATTAAACAGCACAGTAGTGTTTGTTTTTCCTTTTCCAGCTTTCCAAACTTGAATGTGTCCCAATCAGTGCTGGTCCAGCTTTACGGGGCGGTCACTGAAAAGCCTCCTCACTTCCTCTATAATGGGGTGGTTTTGGCAGAGCGTCCGACCACTCAGAGGGAGGACAATGAGGCATTGAGATGGTGAAGGGAGTGAAGCCCATCCAGCTTATGTAACACACTCCAGAACTCTCTCTTTCATAGTGCCGTTCTTATCTACAGTGTATACCTTATACAGCCATGGCCAAAAGTTTGAAGAATGACAGAAATATTAACTTTCACAAAGTTTGCTGTCTCAGTTTTAATGATGGCAATTTGCATCTACTCCGGAATGTTCTGAAGAATCAGCAGATGAATTGCAATTAATTGCAAACTCCCTCTTTGCCATGAAAATGAACTTAATGCCAACAAACTCATGTCAGCCCTGCCACCAAAGGACCTGCTGACTTCATTTCAGTGAACACAGGTGAGAGTGTTGATGAGGACAAGGCTGGAGATCACTCTGTCATGCTGATCGAGTTAGAACAGAGAGGTTCAATTGTTGTGAAGAAGGCTGCAGGGCACCCAAGAAAGTCCAGCAAGCGCCAGGACTGACCGTCTCCTAAAGTTGATTCAGCTGCGGGCACAATGACGGCAGAGCTTGCTCAGGAATGGCAGCAGGCAGGTGTGAGTGAGGCGAAGACTTTTGGAGGATGGCCTGGTGAGTGTCAAGAAGGGCAGCAAAGAAACCAAGAAAAACATCAGGGACAGACTGATATTCTGGGATTGGACAGCTGAGGACTGCTGGGGTCAAGTCATTTTCCCTTTCCGACTGTCTGGAGAAGAAAAGTTGAGCACTTCCATCAGTCCTGTGTCATGCCAACAGTAAAGCATCCTGAGACTATTCATGTGTGGGGTTGCTTCTCCGCCAAGGCAGTGGGCTCACTCACAATTTGGACTAAGAACACAGCCATGAATAAAGAATGGGACCAAAACATCCTGCGAGAGCAACTTCTCCCAACCATCCCAGAACTGTTTGGTGACCAACAATGGACAATCCAACATGATGGAGCATCGGGCCATAAGGCAAAAGTGAGAACTAAGTGGCTCGGAGAACAAAGCATCGACATTTGGGGTCCATGGCCTGGAAACTCCCCAGACCTTAATCCCATTGAGAACTTGTAGTCAAGAGGCGGTTGGACAAACAAAAACCCACCAATTCTGACAAACTCCAAGCATTGATTCTGCAAGAATGGGCAGCTGCCATCATTCAGGATTGTGCCCAGAAATTTATGGCCATGCATGCCTGGGTGAATTGCAAAGATTTTTGAAAAGAAAGAAGGGCCAACACCGCAAATATTGACTCTGTGCATAAACTTCATGTAATTGTCAATAAAAGCCTTTGAAACTTAGGAAATGCTTGGAATTCTTCTTCAGTACACCATAGAAACATCTGACCAAAAGATCTAAAAACACTGAAGCAGCAAACTTTGTGAAAACCAACACTTGTGTCACTCTCAAAACTTTTGGCCACGACTGTACACTGCCTACAAGATCTGCCTTATACGGTGTGCAACCACAAGGGGGCACCACTGAGCCCCAAACCTCAGACGCAATATCACCCAACACAATTCTGAGTTCAGATAAAGGGTATTTATTTGTCAATCACACGTTCCCAATAATCACCAGTCAAAAGATCGATACCAGAATTCAATAAGTAATCAAATTCTTCCCTCCTTCTGTCCTTCAATAGAGTGTCAGTTTCTTGGTCTTTGTCAAAAGAAGCCCGCAGCCTCACTTCAGAGAGTCGGGAGGCAGCAGGTTTCTTTTGAACAAGTTGAGGAACTGCAAGTCATCCAGTGCACCTCTGGGTTGTGCAGAAATCAAGGGTAGTCCTCCCCTGACAGTGCCCTCTAATGGCACCCCGACAGGGCTGCACTTCTGAACTCCAACTCTCATATACCCCTGTGGGTGTCCAAACTGGGATGCCTCGAGAGGACCACTGCCACCTGTCATATGGGACATGGAACTGCTTCTGGCCTCCGACTTCCGTTAAAGTCGGGGCCAGTAGTCATTTTCGGATCCAGCCGGTATATCCATCTGTGCTTTATGGCCCTTACACTATGTATCTTTTGTTATGTTCCATGTGTTTTGTGGGTGGTTCCCCAAGAGGCGGGGTCCCACCTGCCCATCACCGCCAGGGACTGACCTCAGATCTATAAAGGCAGAGAGTTTCCCACACTTCCTGGCTGTTCATTTCGGATACGCTGCATGCGTTTTTTCTGTCTCTACGTATGCTTATTGTGTTTTCTGCATTTTTGTCCTTCTGCTGTGTGTTCGATTACTGTTTTGTTATTTTGTTTTTCTGGGATTGCCTTTACCCAAGAGGTGAGCAATAGGAGAGGATTTCCCACAGCGGCACTCAAGAATCCTGACAGGGCTGCATTTCCGGACTCCAATTCCCAGCATGCTTTGGGGAGGGGGGGGGGTATCCTAACTGGGTTCAACCTTAAGGAACACTGCCATCTGCTATGCAGGGGAAAAAACTGCTCCCAGCACCCATGTCTGCTCAGTTCATCCATTATGGCCTCCTTGCTGGACAAGAAATCATCGTCCATCCTGGCCAGGATGCTAATCCTTCCTCCATGCATGGCAGGATGTCTTTGGAAATTTTCAGAAGTCCCGTCACTTTCTTCACATTGTGTTACGTTGCAGCATTCTTTCATAATCATTTCAATTTATTTTCTTTTTCCCACATCAAACCACACTCAATACCTCAGAATGACTTTTTTTTGTAAATATTGTGACGGAAACCGGCTGTCAGCGAGCCCCAAAACCCTGACACGAACACACAAACACAGTCCCCGGATCAAATAAAGGTCGGTTTATTGACCAGACTCTTCCAGCAAGTAACAATAAGCACAAAACACAGGTTCCTCTCTCCAATATACACAAAAATCTCTCTCCTTCCAACTCTTACCACCATGCTGCCCTCCTCTAATCGAGTGTTGCCCTTTTTCCTCCCAGCTCTGACTCGCCTCGATAAGGGGGTGTGGCCCCTTTTATTAAGGACCCAGGAGTACTTCCGGTGCTAGAGCCACCGCCCGATGCAAGTACTTCTGTGTCATAGGAAAATCCGTTGCATCAGGGAGCTTGTCTCCCTGCGGCACCCAGTGATGCCAGCAGGTTGTGACGATGCGGGTTCCGCTTCATGCTCCCATCTGGCTTCCCAGCCGCATTGTCACAATTGGTGGCAGAGGTGGGATGAGCTGGCAGTGGGGACTGAAGAGCGGGAGACAGAACAGCAAGCAGGATAGGTGTCAGACTTTGAAAAGAACCCACGGACTTGAGCCGGAGGAGGACATTTTAAAGGACTGAGCTTTTTAATGGACATTTCTTTATTGATTGCTTTTGTCATTTTAAAAGTTCTTATTCTTTTAATGTCCTGTTTTTACGATGTGGGGCTTGGGTTGGTTTTAGTGTGGGATTGTTTTTAGTGCTATTTTTGTTTTAATGCAGTGTTAGGGCCAAGCCATGGGACTGGGCCGCCAGTTGCGCTGGGTTGGTAGTGGCATGGGGCCTTCCCGTGAAACTGGGGCTTAAGGGGGGAGGAGTGTGATATACAGGGGGTGTGGTAGTGTGGCCGGAGCGGTTCTTGGACGCAATGTGATGCGGGCTTTCCCTCACTTAAGTGCACAGGTGAGGAATTGTCCGCATCCGTAATTGAGGCTGCTAAATCGCCGCACCTGTGCCACGTCCCCATTATAAATAAGAGGAGAGACGGTAAAAGAAAGAAAAAAAGGCTTGGAGAGCGAGGGGAGTAGCTTTGGGGGCAAAAGAAAGTGGACGAACCGGCCAGCCAGCTGTAAAAGAGAGGTCAGCACAGTTAGGGGGTCCCGGACGGAGCGAAGGATCAGCGCTCAAGGGACGGATCGTGCCCACTGAGTGGGAGAGTGGGTACAATCGTGGAGGAGTCCGCCCTAGGAATCTGAGGGACGAGTATGAGATGGAAGACGGGAGGACCACTGACCCTGAGCGGTCTGTCAGACACCGACGGAGGCAGCCAAGATGGGGGTCTGTAATGTGAGGACCACGGTGGCTGATGTCTCTCCCGCTGAGCATGCCTTTGGGGAACTGGAGAGACTGGGAAGGAGCTGTGCTTGACTTGTGTGACCCCAATGACTGCTGCAGGTTTTTATTCTCGTGTTTTAGCCTTGGTTTTAAAATGTTTGGGTTTTTTTATCTTTTTATGGGTTATTAATTTAATGACGCTTCAATCACTGCACCGTTTTGGACACTGGTTTTATTGCTTTAATAAAAGCCCATGATTCGTTGTATCCTCACCGTCCAGCTCATCTGGATACATTACCCATGGTGTCGGGTTCAAGAGCTCTCGGAAGGCAGATGGGAGCATGAAGTGGAACCCGCATCATCACACAGGGCTGCTCTGCCGGACTACACTTCCCAGTTTGCCATGCTGGCTTCCCACTGGGCGCCGATATCCAGGGCTGCTGCCACCTAGTGTGCTGGGGGCAAAAAAGCCCCAGCAATCTCTTCTCTTTTTTGTGGGCTGACCGTCGCTCCCTTCTTTTTTCTTCCTCAGCCGGGATGCTCATCTTCGTTTTAGGTGCCCCCCCCCCCATCCCCACCTTGACCTTTTACTATGACTCAAGTGTATACCATTCCATTGATCCTCACCCGATCAAGGCTGAAAGCGGCGTTGTTAATAATCTGCATTTACACACGCCAGTCAGCTTCTGGAGTTCTCATTTGTCAAAACGCTCCGGCGTCATTAAACGGCACAAAAAAAGAGTTAAACATCGTCATCGGTTGCCGTGACTCAGAAAATAATCATGACGACCATTTTATGAATATGTGAAGTCAAATCTTCACTTCATTTAGAAGTTGCACTTAGCGGACTCTTTTCTGCTTGGCTAAGGGAGTGAGCCCTGCTCCAGGCCGCCGTACCAATACGTGTGCTTCTTGTCTTCACACATTATTCACTTCACGTCATTAATAGTATCCATCCATTGTCCAACCCGCTGAATCCGAACACAGGGTCACGGGGGTCTGCTGGAGCCAATCCCAGCCAACACAGGGCACAAGGCAGGAACCAATCCCGGGCAGGGTGCCAACCCACCGCAGCATTAATAGTATAACATGGAAAAAGTTTCTGTTTTAGTTATGTGTTCAGCCTTTCTTGCCTCGCATTTCCTGTCATCCTATATTTACCCAGATCGTTGTAGACACGGAACACACGTGAAATATATGCACAGTAGACCCCTGCGAAGTCGCAGTTCAGGGTTTGCAGACTCAGTCGTTCGCGGATTTTTCCTTAGAACCTAACTATTAATTGTTAGTGAAATGCACAAATATCCTCCGCAATTTTTTATGGCTTTTTTCATGGCAATACTGTGCTGTAGAGAGAACAGGAAGCAACCGCTGAGGGAAGCGTGGTTTGGGATGGTGAAAGTAGCCAATCCAAGAGCGTTATTCATTTCTCCTTGCTGCTGATTGACTGCTGCCATGTGACGCATCTCCAGCTGAGTGTCCTCGTGTTTTCCATTTTGTTATTGTATTCATTTTGTTATTCTTAAACGCACAAGATGTCTCCGAAACGCCCTGCACCTTCTAAGGCTTCTGGCACTGAGCCTAAGCGCCAGAAGAAGTTTAAAACATTCCAGGAGAAGGTTGAACTACTGGATTTGCTCTGGGAACTAAAAAGTTATGCTGCAGTAGCGCGCCACTATGGCATTAATGAAAGCACCGCACGCTACATAAAAAAGAACGAAGCAGCGATCTGGAGTACTGTATCTGTAGGTTTCTGTGATAGTAACAAAAAGGTAATGACCGTAAGGAATAAAAATATCGTCAGGATGGAATCTGCCTTGGCATTGTGGATCACCGACTGCAGGAAGAGGAACATCCCCTTGGACGGTAATATCATCCAGGAGACAATGTAGCAACTTCCCATCACAATGTTCCTGAAACCTATAAAGAAAAGCCAGCACGAAACCCCACCAGAAGAAGACCCGTCCAAAGATACGACTCCTCCTGAAGCGCCTGAAGAAGAGGTGCCACCTGAGGAGTTTTAAATCCTCTGCATCGTACGGCACAGCTACTTCATCATCATCATCAATATCATTCATCATTGGTGAGTACCCGTACATTTTACTGTATTTCAATTAAATGAAATTATTATGTATTATTACGTATTTACTCCACTTATAACAAAGAAAACGACAGCACATACCAAAGAAAACGCGCTTGCATGAATTACAGTTTGTATAGGGGTAACATCGGTATTTTACATTCTAGCACCGTGGGAGACATAGCAGTACAGGACTGTACAGTAGACGGGTTTACCTTTACATTCTGTTTTTAGGTAATGTATTAAGGTATTAAGCTGAGTTTGCAACGAAATTAAAGTGCTTTGAGGGCATACTTTATTTAGGGTTGAAACTATAAAAACAGGCATTTTTTAACCACATCCAAAAGTTTTCACAATTCGTGGGTGCTCTAGGAATGTAACCCCCGCGAATTTTGGGGGTGTACTGTATTCCAAATAATGATATATTATTTACCCTCTACAACTCCAGGCACCTCACACCATGATAAAGAGACTTGAGGTCTAAGAGTTTTGCAATGGACTTCAGCTGAGTCGATGGGGTGAATGGGATAGCAGGCTGCTTGCTGCTTGTGCTGATCGACGCATTTGCAAAACAAAAGACGCTGATGAGGAGAAGTGCAAAGGAATTTAAGATGGCCCAGGATTGCGACTTCTTTTGTAGGCTTCAGGGATTCTAGTGTCAAGTAGAAGATGTTTAGAACAACTCTCCACTACTGTTGGCTGACCAGCCAAAGTGTGCAGTTGTGGGAGGAGGACCTTGGTAAGAGACATGATGACCAAAAATACGGTGGCCATTCTGGATGAGTAGCAGAGGACCTGTTTTTATGATGGGAGAAACCTCCAGAAGGACAACCATCACTGCACCACCATAGGCCAAAGTGCTTGCTGATTGGCTCCTAAAAGACTCTCCAACTATAAGAAACACGATTCTCTTGTCTGATGACACCAGAGATTTAACCCTTAAACTGCCACATACTTGGGGTGGTTGGGTTAGTTGGGGTTAATGCGTCCCCTGGATGCCAAATACTGCTTTTGCTGAACTTTTTAAGGAAACGTCACAATTCACTAAGAAAAAGTGAAATTTTAATGGATTACAAATTTTTTCATGCAAATAGCATCACCACTGCTCATTTTACACACTGCCAATGAACTGTAAAAACTATAATAAAAAATTACTGGAACAGTCTATTATTATATGTACAAGGTGCAACTGACGCCATTGATGAAATTCTGTAAATCACCGAGCTGACTGCACTTGAACTGGCAGCACAACCACAAAAGAGGCCAACGCTGATGCCGGCAGGCTAGTAGTCTAGTGCAGCGGCTGAATCCCAGGGACGGTGAGACTGATTCACTAGGGGGGCCGCCAGTGGTCATGTGCTGGCTGCTCAACGAATGTACGGCACGGACTGATCAGCTCTCTGTTGCACTGGGAAGTGACTATAGCCGTTTACAGTGGATCAAGGGTTAACAGTTTGGCTTCAATTCTAAGTGTCACCAGGCACGCACCTCTGGTCTGGAAGGATAATTACGGTTGTTAGAAAGCTAAAATCCACAAAGTACAGAAATGTCCTTCATGATAACCTGCCCAGGGAGCGCTGTGGACCTCAGAGTGGGCCAAAGGTTCACCTAGACACAGGATAAAGCAAATAAAGCAAAATTGGAGTGGCTTTAAGAACAACTCTGGGAATGTCCTTGAGTGGCTCAGACAGACCCCAATTGAAACTCTCTGGAGAGACTTGGAAATAGCAGACCACTGATGGCCAGGTAAGAGAAAGATCCGGGCTGGGAGACAATAAATCCCCGCTGTCCGTCACATTCTCTCCATTCTGTCGTCTCTCCTCTGCTATGACCTCCAGATGGCCGATGATGCTCCTCATAATTGAGAGTAATGTTAGAATTTTAAAAATTTAATAACGGACTCTGCAGTTTTTTCTTAATTGAGGAGGCACAAGTGGCATTAAAAGCTTTCTTTGATTAAGGAGCTCCAGTAAATTTTATGGCTTTCATCCAATTAATGGAGATTGTTCAATGTGAAGAGCTTAGAGACACCTGCGTCTAAATGGCTGTGAAGTTATTAATTGGGTGACTTGTCTCTTTCTGTTCACAGAAGTCCTATAATTCTTTGGTTTTAATTAACTCTCCGACTGATTAACTGATTCACACTTTCCCTGGTTCAATGAGCATAGTCTCCTACGTGGCCTGCAGGGGCCACACTAGCCCCCCCCAAACCTGACACAAAGCACAAGTCCAGCAAAACACAGGCTTTTATTTGGCTGTGGGAAACTTTTTCCCAACTCATTTCCCACACAAACACAATATAAAGCACAATGCAGCACACAGCAATGCCTTTCTCTTCTCTGTCTATGTCTCCTCTTCTCTCTTTCTCTCTGTCCGCCTCCACTCCTCCTCCAACAAGCTTTGTCACCTTTGGCTCCTGGAGTATCAGCAGGCAGCTCCTTTTAAGTAAAGCCTGGAAGTGCTTCTGGTGTCCCGAAGGCTTGGCCAAGGAGCACATCCCACAAAGTAGGGCTTCCTACAGGACTCCTTGGAGGCAACCACAGCACCTAACATTGGCTGAGTCAATGAACTTCAATTCCCATAATGCACCTATTGGAAACCGTTGTGTTGCCATCTAGCAATCTGGGGGAGATAATGCCCTGTGCACACTCTTTCCCTCAGTCCCTCCAATACGGAGGTGTCCCAGGTGGGTAAGGACCCCAGTCGTCCCTCACAACTGCCATTATCACACAGAGTCGCTCCCACTTTATCCAAAAACACCTTCATGCCTTCTTCAGTTTCATTCTGAGTTTGATTCTGCATTTAGCAAATATAAAAACACCAAATATTACAATTATACATGAATATATTTATTGTGCTAAGCCCCCTGTCCCCCCCGAGGTCTGTCCAGAAAAAGTCCAACCATTATTAAAACGGTTTGCACAGCTTTGATGTAACCTGGCAGCCAAGAAGAATGGACTGGACTATGCATGCGTGAAACAACGACGACTTCACTGGTCACTGGACTAGCCAGTGGGGGGGTGCTAGACGCCATTGAGTCAGCATATGTACTGTGTGGCTTTTGCATTCAAATTGACTGAGCGAGTAGAGCAACGTCTCTGCATCAGATTTTGCATTAAGCTGGAACATTCTAACAAACTGTTCGGATGATTCAGAAGGCTTTAAGGGGACGATGTAACGAGTACAGCACAACTGTAATGTGGAAGGAATACACCTTGACACTTGGAGTATGGCTGCAAAATAGACAAAATAAAAAAGATACAGGCGAGCTTGTTGCAGATGTGAGTCCAAAACAGAACTGACTGACAGAAGAAATAGAAAGGCAAGGGAAATGATGTCATCTTAACAGGAACCGGAAGTGACGTCATCGGGACCCTGGCGGAAATTCCCATGTTTGGTCTGCAGGGACAAAAAAGAAAGGATTAGCCCACCCTGCCATCCCCTGGTTTGCCGTCCCATGCGCACATGCATGACAGTACCTGCTTTGAAGGGGACTGAGGCGTCACTGTCCTATGTAGTGTTTCTTGTATCTTGTATCTTCTCCAATAAATGTGTAGCTGTGCTACTAGGTCTTGAAAATTCATCTCCCAGCAGTCCCTGCAGTGTCTCTGATTGGTCTTCTGCTGAAGGCGCAGGGGCTGTTGGGTACGAGGAGGCCAGTGTGACGTTTAAAAGGAGGCCAGTGATACTAAAGAGGGAGAAGTATTTTGTGGTTCTTGTCTGATAACTGTGGATTCTTGTTTTGTCCTGGATCGTCTCTTGTTTTGTGCTATGGTCTGTCTGGTGTCTTCCTGCACATGAGGAATAGTGGTCATCCTGTGAAGAAAGGGGTGCTCCTGATCCCATTCACCTGTCTTCATCTCATCAGGAAATACCGGTGGGACTGATCTTTACATTCCCATTCAGCGTGCTGATCTCTGGACTGTCTACCTCCACCACTGCATTTCATAGGTTGCCGTGTTCAATGGACTTTATAGTGAGAGTTTATTGTTGTGGTCTGTTTTAGTGTTTATTGTACATCACCATTAGGGGAACTGGGGTGGGATCATTGTTTTCATTTATTATTGTTAATACATTCTTTGTTTGCTGTTTTATTACTGGTGGCTTTTTGTCTCTGCTTGTGAGTGCATGAGGGTCGGGCCAAGGCTGGGTGCGTCTTTGGAATCTCCACCAAAATAATAAATCACCGTTGAATCTTAGCGGCACTGGATCACTACAAATGTATGTTTTTCATATTGCATGGCTGGATACTTTCTGGACAGACCTCGTATGCCAAAGCAGTGGCATATGAGGTGCTAGATGTTGACGTTGCTTTATCTGACACGCCATTCTTACACTAACTTAATCCAATTTAGAGCGGCCAGTGTGTCTACGCCCATTGTCGTTTTTTCTTTAAATTGGGTGGAAGGGTAAAGTTATGATGGTGGGGCAGGTCTTTGTGCTCGCCCCTTTCTGCTTATTCAGTTCTGCTGCTGGCTTTGTAGTCTGCCCACTGACGCAATGTCCACGATTTGCTCTCTGTCTCAGACCTGCTTAATCCGATTCCCAGCCGCTGCTCCTTTGATTCCTGGTTCACACTCTGAGCTTCAGTTCTTTATTTCACAACTCCACTTTTAGAACCCATAGCTTGTTATTTGAACGTCACAACGTCTCTCTTTCTTGTTAAAATTGCTGTTGCATTGTAAATCAACTGTCTGGAATATCATGAAGAAGAAAGTACACACTGATGAGGTCAGGAATCACAAAGGGACTGGTAGGCTGAAGAAGACCTCCACTACTGATGACAGAAGAATCCTCACTATGGTCAAAAAAAAGCCCATAACGACTGTCCAACAGATCATACACAGTCTTCAGGGGGCGTCAAGGTGGACGTGTCAGAGAAGAACATCAGCAGAAGAAATATGGAGACCACACAGCAAAGCACAAACCACTAGTTAGCCACAAAAATAGTATAACCATAGAACAAAAACCAAAGACCATAATCAAACAGAAAGGTGAGGGATTCGAAATCAAGAAATACCAGAAAGGCAACCACTGAAAGGATTGTTGCTTGAAATCCAATCATGGAAAGATAAAGGAATGGTGGCAGCAGGATTTCAGATGTCACGGTGATTTCATCAGATTTTCTTATGCATGAATCCATAGTGAAAGAAAAGACAAAGAGCCACAAAAAGGTTTGGGGCAACCTCCTGTCTACTTGAAACGTTCAGTTGGTTGTACAGATGTGCACAGAATGGAGTCCAAAACAGAACTGTCTGGCTGAGGTTTAAGATGGCGGTTTTAAAGTAAAGCAGAGGAAGTGAGGTAATTGTGACCGGAATCAGAAGTGGCGTCTTCGTGACCGGAAGTGACATCACCAGGCTCGTGAACCGGAAGTGATGTCATTGAGGCCAGGTGGAATTTCCCATAATTGGTGTGCAATGGAAAGAGAGAAAGGATTAGTGCACCTCGCCACCCCCTGGTCTGGCATGGAATTACTCTCATTCGAGCCTCTTGAGCTGCCTCCCATGTACACGTGTGTGACGCCATACTTCCCGAAGTCCAAGGATGGTGTGTACTCAATGCCCTCCTGATGTCGTGGAAATGTAAACAAAAAGAAAAATACGAGGTGTGATGAAAACATATGGTGAACGTTTTAAAAAAGAAACGTTTATTTAACTACTAGTCACCCTCAAAATACTCTCCTCCACTTCGAATGCAGTGCTCCCAATGCTCCTGACACTTTGCAGTTCTGGAAGTTTCTTTCGAGTGAGTCTTTAGCTGGGCAGCCGTGGCTGCCAGGATGTCCTCAGTGGATTGAAATCGTTTGCCTTTCATGGTCATTTTCAATTTAGGGGACAGCCAGAAGTCAGATCCAGATCCGGCGAATAAGGTGTATGCGGACACAACGTAATGTTTTTATTCGACAGAAATTGTCGTACTAGAAGGGATGTGTGACATGGAGCCTTGTCATGATGAAGAATGAAACCGTTTCAACGTTTTCCTCGGTTAGTGATGTTGAAGGACGTCCTGCTCTTTCCTCGTCTTCAACTGAGTCAGATCCATTACGAAATCTATCAAACCACTTGTAAACAAGTCTTAATTGTCGGTGCAGTGTCACCATAGACCGATTTTAACATCTGATGGGTTTCTTGAGCTTTTTGCAATTTGAAACAAAATTTCATGTTAATGTGTTGCTCGATATCCATTATTAACAACAAAACACACTTGAACTCAACAGTGGCTCACAAACGAGTGACAGTATCACACAAGTTGAAACTTATCTCAAACTCGGCTCTAGGGTGGACCTGTCAGAACCTGCACTGAATTGTTCTGCGTTGCTCTTGGATGGTACTCTGTATCAACATTCACCGTACTTTTTGATCACACCTCGTATATTAGCACAACATGCACATGGCACTCAATGAACATAATCTAAGGAAAGAAGGTCCAACACACCAAACATTCTCATGTGAAAACCCAAGAGCTGACTGAGACGCTCGGCAAACAAAACTCATAACAGAGTGTGAGATGTCATTTCCACTCTCACTGCTGACACCAAACAACGAGACCCCTAAGGTCGTCAGACCAAGGCCTGATTCCTGTTCCAAAATCTATGCTAAAGAACAAAGGTGAGACGTGAAAACGTTTCCTGTGATGGACCCCAAGACTTTTGGTCCGATTACCGTTGAGCATTAGGTCAACTGATCCTGTAGAAGGTCTCATTTTGAAACAGTATTTTATTTGTTTCGTGTGAAGTACTTTACAGCACCCGGTTTGAAAAGTACAATATGAATAAAGTTATTCTTATCATTATTATGATGATGATGATGTTTTACAAACCATATAAAAAAAAGCTGTGATGACAGTGAACTGTCAATGACAGAGAAGCACATTTAGAAGTCAGAATGGAGGAAAGCTTCTGGAATTTTTCTCTCTGCCCCTCAGTGCTCTGTCTGCACCTCCATCTCCACTCCACATGCCGCCTAAGCCGCAGAAGTCCACACTTTCTGTAAAACATTTCCAATATTGAAATCTACACTTACTACGTCACCATTTTGCCCCGCTCATACACACTTTCTACAGACAGTGGCCACACTTGTCCCCCACAGTGTCACACCACTGCACATCCACCTCTGACGACCTGGGCATTAGACTAAGTTTCTCCCAAACCTTCTACCACACACTCCATGATCGCCCATCTCTTCCACACCTCCTGTCTGTCCCTTTACCTCCAGCCATCACTTTGGTCTTTCCTGCATTTATCTTGAGGTCTCTCGCTTCCAAACTAGTTTTCCATTCCTTTCTTTTTCTCCAGTTCCACTGTCCTCTTTCCTTTTTGCCATCCGAAGTGAGATCTTGGTAATTTGCACGGTTCTCTGGTCATCATGTCCATCACGATCCGAAAAGGCAACAGACTCTGAATGGATCCCAAGTTCAGCCCACCTTCACCTTCAACCTGAAGAAATCAGGGGTCTCTGAGACGTAAAGCGGTTGTAAGCATTTCTGAGGATAGAGTGTGCTCATTTAACAAATATGTGTTACAGTAGACTCAGAAAGTATCCGGACCCCTTCACTTTCTGTACATTTTATTGTTTAGTTGATTTAATTTTGAATGGAAAATTTGCCATTTTTGCCCACCTGCATTCAATAACCCATAGTGACAAAGTGGAAACATGTATTCTGAAAGGTTTGCAAATGTATTCAAAATCTCATTTTTATAAATATTAAGACCCTTTGATGTGGCTTTCCAAATTGCATTCTGGTGCCTCCTGTTTTCTTTAATTCTCCTTGAGATGTTTCTAGAACTTGACTGGAGCCCACCTGTGGCAAACTGAATTGTCTGGACCTCACTTTTAAAAAGGGCCCACGAGTACCTGTGTATAGAAGGGCCAGAATTCCCACAGCAGGTCAGGACAAAAACCAAGCCATGAAGTCTAAGGAAGTCTCTGTAGATCCCCACGATCACATTGTAGTGAGGCACAGATCAGACCAAGGGGATCAAAGCATTTGTAAAGCGTTGAATGTCACCGGGAGCACAGTGACCTCAAGAATTGTGAAACGGAAGAAGTCTGGAACAGCCAGGACTTTCACAAGAGTTGGCCGCCAATTTGAGCAACCAGGCAAGAAGACCAGAGAGGTGACCAAGAATGCAATGATCCCACTAACAGAGCTTCAGAAGTCCTCTGCTGTGATGGGAGAGCCTGTCGTAAGGAGGACCACCTCAGCAGCACTCCATCAATCACGTGTTTATGGTAGAGTAGCCAGACAGAAGCCACTTTTGAGTTAAAAGCATACGAGGGCCCACTTGGACTCTGAGAGCTTGGACGAGAACTACTTGTCTTTAAATAGAGATGTTAATTATTGGAGGGAATGATGCAGATTGCAACAATATCTTGTCATCATTAAACTCAGTTGGAATCATCATTCAATTAATTTTACTGAATCAGCCCACAATCTAGAAGTTATCTTTGACTCTAGCATGTCATTTAAAGCGCACATTATAAAGTTATCTAAATCATGTTTCTTCCATCTTAAAAATGTTGGGAAATTAAGACGTTTTCTAAATAAGCGGGATTCTGGGAAATTCATTCATGCATTTATTTCTAGTAGGATTGACTACATGCAATGCGGCGTTTACTGGATGTTCAAACTGTTCTTTATTCAGCGTCCAGTTAATCCAAAATGCTGCTGCAAGAATTATTACAAGAACAAGAAAGTATGAACACATCACTCCAGTTCTTAAATCCTTATACTGGCTCCCGGTTAAGTTTAGGGCAGATTTCAAAATCCTCTATTTACCATAAAAAGCCTTAAGTGGCCAAAGTCCGGCTTACTTGTCTGAACTGTAAAAGAAGCACAAAACACTGTCAAAGGTTTGGGGGGATCCCCCATATACTGTTGCACAGGAAAAAAGTGGAAATGATGTTTTTAGAGACTGAGTTCAAAATGGAACTGGCACAAAAGAAAATGAGGGTACTCTATACTGTATAGGTGGGTCTGCAGAAAGTGATGTTATGAAGAGGCATGAGGGTTGAAACCAGAAGTGATGTTGTTAGGTGGTTTCTTCAGTTCTTCTGGGAGAGAGGAAAGAAGAGTTCGGTGGGTAACTGCATTTGTTTGAGCCCGTAAACTGTCTCCCAAACGCACGTGTGTGACAGAACATATCATGACTTACAAACCAGAACATACATTAAGATCTGAAAATGCTGGTCTGCTTATGATTCCAAGGATTAATAAAATAACAGAGGGAGGTCGAGCTTTTAATTACAGGGCCCCTAAACTGTGGAGTTGTCTGCCTGCTACTATAAGAGATGCCACTTCGGTCTCAGCATTCAAATCCCGGCTGAAGACACAACTTCAGTTTAGGACACCCTGACTAGAGTTGCTGATTAACTGTACAGACTGCACCTCTGCTGTTAGTCATTAGCACTAAAACATAAGTAACATCCATCCATCCATTTTCCAACCCGCTGAATCCGAACACAGGGTCACGGGGGTCTGCTGGAGCCAATCCCAGCCAACACAGGGCACAAGGCAGGAACCAATCCTGGGCAGGGTGCCAACCCACCGCAGCATAAGTAACATGATAGTTAGAATTTGTTACTAACCCTCACCTATTCTGTTTCTCTTCTCGGTACTCAAATGAGGCACTTGGTGCCACGGCCCACCTGTCAAGTTCTTCTGCCTGCCTAAGGTAAAGTCATCTCTGATGGAGGATCACTGGAATCATCGGGAAGAGGGATCCTTTCATCGGATTGGCTGGCCCAGCATGAACTCAGCTGTAGAATGGCCAATAGCTGGAAGAAGCTTGATGGCCGAGGTCTCCAAGACTCTGAACAAATCCAAATCGTATTATGGGATATCGTCTATTGTTGAATTCTGCTCTGTACTTGTAATATTTCTATTTCACTATTATATTGTATTGAGGATTACTTGTGTTTTGTTCTGTGTATTGTATTTTATTTACATCCTTTTTTGACACTCACCTACATGTAAAGGGGTCTCTCTTTGAACTGCCTTTCCTAAGGTTTCTTCCATATTTTTACACTACAAGGGTTTTTTGGGAGTTTTTCTTTGTCTTAGAGAGTCATTGCTGGGGGACTGTCAAAACACAGGGCCTATTAAAGCCCATTGCGATACTTCTTGTGTGATTTTGAGCTCCACAATAATAAATTGTATTGTATTGTATTGTATTGTGGCGGCACGGTGGCGCAGTGGGTAGCGCTGCTGCCTCGCAGTTGGGTGATCTGGGGACCTGGGTTCGCTTCCTGGGTCCTCCCTGTGTGGAGTTTGCATGTTCTCCCCGTGTCTGCGTGGGTTTCCTCTGGGTGCTCTGGTTTCCTCCCACAGTCCAAAGACATGCAGGTTAGGTGGATTGGCGATTCTAAATTGGCCCTAGTGTGTGCTTGCTGTGTGGGTGTGTTTGTGTGTGTCCTGCAGTGGGTTGGCACCCTGACCAGGATTGGTTCCTGCCTTGTGCCCTGTGTTGGCTGGGATTGGCTCCAGCAGACCCCCGTGACCCTGTGTTCGGATTCAGCGGGTTGGAAAATAGATGGATGGATGGATATATTGTATTGAGAAACAACATTCTCAGCTCTGGTAACACAAGTGTTGCATTTTTGGGCAAAACCCCCAGGACTGTGCCTGATGAAGACCAGCCACTGCTCATCACCTGTCTAAAACTATCCTTGCAGTGAAGCATGGTGGTGAGAGCATGATGCTATGGGGGTGGTTCTCAGCAGGAGAGACTGGGAGCATTGGTCAGAACTGAGGGAAGGATGAGAGCCACCAAACACAGAGAGGTCCTTGAAGAACACCTGCTGTAGGGCGAACACCACCTCAAACTGAGACCACGGTTCACCTTTCAGTATGACAATGACCCAAAGCATTCAGCCAAGGACAACACTTTAGTGGGTCTGCTGGGACAAGTCTAACTGTCCTTGAGAGGCCCAACCAAACTCTGTAGAGCATCTGAGGAGAGACCAACTTATAGACGCATCCCATCCAATCTAATGGTGCTTGAGAGGATCTGCCTGGAAGAATGAGACACACTGCCCAAATCCAGGGGCCTCATGTATATCAACCCCAGAATGGACAAAAGGACATTGAGAATGGTAGACAGACAGCCACAGACATCTTCAAAAAAGACGCAAGCTGAACTCCAAGGTCGAAGTCCATCAGAGGTCTGATCACTGTGACAGTGGGCTCAATGGAAGAATAACCAGGAGGACATCACATACCAGACTGGAATTTGTTCAAATGCATATTGACCAGTCACAATACTTCTGGGAGAAGGTCCTTTGGACAGATGAGACAAAACTAGACCTTTTTGACTAGTCACATCAGCTCGATGTCCACAGAAGAAAAGTGAAGCCTTCAAAGAAACGAACACCAGAGCTAGTGTGAGACATGGAGGAGGTTCTTTTATGTGTGGGGGCTGCTTTGCTGTGCCTGCTATGGGGTGCTTTAAGTCTGTGCAGGGAACAATGAAATCTCAAGGCTATCAAGACATTCTGGAGGGAAATGCCATGCTCAATGTCAGAAAGCTCTGAAAGACTCGCGGGCCATGGATCCTACAGCAGGATGATGAGCCAAAACACACAGCTGAAAGCACCCAAGAATGAAGAAGAAGAACAAAACATTGGATTGTTCTAAAGTGGTCTTCTGGGGGGCGGCACGGTGGTGCAGTTGCAGTTAGGAGACCCAGATTCGCTTCCTGTTAAAGCCCATTGAGGCACTTCTTGTGTGATTTTGGGTGATACAAAAATAAATTGTATTATATTGTATTGTAGGGGCGACACGGTAGAGCAGTGGGTAGCGCTGCTGCCTTGCAGTTAGGAGACCCGGCTTCGCTTCCCAGGTCCTCCCTGCGTGGAGTTTGCATGTTCTCCCCGTGTCTGCGTGGGTTTCCTCCGGGCGCTCCGGTTTCCTCCCACAGTCCAAAGACATGCAGGTTAGGTGGATTGGCAATTCTAACTTGTCCCTAGTGTGTGCTTGGTGTGTGGGTGTGTTTGTGTGTGTCCTGCGGTGGGTTGGCACCCTGCCCGGGATTGGATCCTGCTTTGTGCCCTGTGTTGGCTGGGATTGGCTCCAGCAGACCGCCGTGACCCCGTGTTTAGATTCAGCGGGTTGGAAACTGGATGGATGGATGGATGGTCTTCTGGGAGCCCTGATCTGCATCTTATGGAACATCTAAGGAAAGACCTGAAACCTGCAGTCGTTAGAAGACCCCCTTCAAACCTGAGCCAGCTGGAGGAGTTTGCTGAGGACGAGTGGGCCAAATGACCTGTGGACAGGTGCAGATGTCTCACAGAGACCTCCAGGAATCACTTGTGTGCAGTGATTGTGTAACCAAATATTAGATTAAGGGTCCCATCATTTCTGTCCATGCTATTTTCATTTGTGTTGCTATTTGAAATATTGCATTGAATCAAAACATGAAAGCGAAGTCTGATTGTTGCTAAATACCAAATAAACAATGACGGGTGCCAATTGCGTTTGCCAGTTTCAGGTTATTTAAGAGGCAATTGTGGGTTCTTCTGTTATCGTGAAGGGGTACCAACACATATTTGTCCACATCTGCAGATTATAACAGCCGAATTCTTGACAACGAAAGTCCAGCCAGCCACCGCTACTATTTAATAACGAATGATTTTAAAGAAGCTCGTTTTTTTTTCCCCATCAGGGTGGCATACTTTCCGCAGCAGGTCTCACTTTAATTGTTACCTTCTGCTTGCACATTTCAAGCAGACCGCCTGGGCCATAAAAAAAAAATGAACTCACAGCTGCTGAAGAATTCGCCTGTTTAGGTCCATTGAGCCCCCCTGGAGATTGGCAGCAGTGCACAGAAAGCTGGAAACGACTTCTTTGCGCTTTGCACTAGCGGCTGGGGGCTGCGCTCTGTAAACTTCTTTATCTTGGATTTATGGATTTGGCTCTTCTGTATTCCGTTCCTCTTTGAATTCATGGGCACCACGTTTAGGAGTGTAATGAGCTTAGGTGTGCCAGGTGAATCACAGCCTGAGTCAGCCGCTGCTCTCCCACCGTGCAGACTAATCAGACGTGAAGAAAAAACAAATGGACTGACATGATGAACTGGATTGTCCATCAAAAGGGGAGATGGACCAAAGGGGTCAGCCTCATCACAGACCCCCCCTCTGGACTGCTCTAATGATGTAGTAATGACAAGGACCCCCAATACTCAAAATGTGGCCTGTCTTCTGTAGACTTGGTCTCCATACAAGGCACTACATGACCGGCAAACAGCACCTGTAAAGGGTCTTCACCCCTGGGAAGTTCTCACATTGTCTTGTTATACTTAAGTGAATCCCACTGGGTTAAATATTTTGATACGGACCATCAGAAAAAGACTCTTGAATCAAAATCAACACAAAATAATGAATCACAAAAGTATTTACCCCCTGTAATATGAACTGCCTTTCCTAAGGTTTCTTCTATTTTTTCCCTACAAGAGTTTTTTTGGGGGAGTTTTTCCTTGTCTTCTTAGAGAGTCAAGGCTGGGGGGCTGTCAAGAGGCAGGGCCTGTTAAAGCTCATTGCGGCACTTCTTGTGTGATTTTGGGCTATACAAAAAATAAATTGTATTGTATTGTAATATGACGCCCCTAAATCATCACTGGGGCAGCCCATTAGCTTGAGAAGTTCCTGGTGGTCCCCTGTCTGGGGTTTCACTTGATTGTCATCTAAATGTACCTGAATGTGGTATGGTGGGCTACCCTACACCATGAAGACTAAAGAACATGCCAAGCAACTCCATATAAAGTTCTTGGTGGTCCCCTGTCTAGGGTTTCATTTCGTTGTCATCTAAACGTACCTGAATGTGGTATGGTGGGCTATCCTACACCACGAAGACTAAAGAACACGCCAAGCAACTGCATGAAAAGTTTCTGGTGGTCCCCTGTCTGGGGTTTCACTTGATTGCCATCTAAACGTACCTGAATGTGGTATGGTGGGCTACCCTACATCACGAAGACTAAAGAACACACCAAGCAACTGCATGAAAAGTTCCTGGTGGTCCCCTGTCTGGGGTTTCACTTCATGTGTGGATAGCACTTTGACTACTGAGAAAAGCGCTATATAAATGTAATGAATTATTATTATTATTATTATTATTATTATTATCATCTAAATGTACCTGAATGTGGTATGGTGGGCTACCCTACATCACGAAGACTAAAGAACACGCCAAGCAACTCCATGAAAAGCACAAGTCAGGGTGATGGAGACAAGAAAATTTCCCAGTGACTAAACATCCGGTTACATCAGTCATGAAGTAATGACCGACTGACTGGCAAAAGGTGTAAATCTGCCCACAAAGAATGAATACGTGAATATTTCTAAAATCCTGTGTTCACTTTTTCATTCTGAGGTATTGAGTGAGGGGGCAAAAAAAATGAAATGAATTGAAATGATTTTAGCACAAGGCTGTCTTTGGTTCTGATGAGCCGCAGCCCTAGTGCTGACCCCAATGGAGAAATTCAACCTCAGAAACGTGGAAAAGCTTCTTGCTCCATTGTTTGAGTGTGTTTATGCCAATTCCACACCCATCTGCATGCCTCGCCCTGCATTCCTGCTGCTCATAGTTTAATAATTAGTCTCTTATGAGCCACCTGAAGAAATGATTTCTGGAGGATGTATGAATGGTAAACTGTAAGCCAAGCCTGAACTCTCAAGTTTTTGTCACTTCCACTTGAAATTCTAGAAGATTAATGAAGCGGGATTGTCCATCTAAAGCTGTGCTGACCGCCTCCTTACCTACCACTCGTCTTTTATAATGCCACCCTGCATATAAATGCAGAACAGTTCATTCTTTTTAATACAAAATGATAGAGCAGTACAATAATAAGTATTGTTGGGTCACAGTTCCAGGGTCCTGGGCTCAGTTCCTAACTTGGTCGTTCACTGTTCAGAGTTTTCACGCTGCCCTTGTGTTTGCCTGGTGCCTCTGATCTCCTCCCACATGCCATAGATACAATACAATACAATACAATTTATTTTTGTATCACCCAAAAATCACACAAGAAGTTCCTCAATGGGCTTTAACAGGTCCTGCCTCTTGACAGCCCCCCAGCCTTGACTCTCTTAGAAGACAAGAAAAAACTCCCAAAGAAAACCCTTATAGGGAAAAAATAGAAGAAACCTTGGGAAAGGCAATTCAAAGAGAGACCCCTTTCCAGGTAGGCTGGGCGTCAAAAAGAAGGGGGTAAATACAATACAATACACAGAACAAAACACAAGTCATCCTCAATGCAATAACAGACATATTACAAGTACGGAGCAGAATTCAACAGTAGATGATATCCCATAATATGATTTGGATTTGTTCAGAGTCCTGGAGACCTCGGCCATCAAGCTGCCTCCCCCATTTGGCCATTCCACTGCTGGGCCAGCCAATCCGATGAAAGGACCCCTCTACCCGACGATTTCTGCAATCCTCCATCAGAGATGACTTTACCTTAGGCAGGCAGAACAACTTGGCAGGTGGGCCGTGGCACCAAGTGCCACATTTGAGTACCGAGAAGGGAAACAGAATAGGTGAGGAGGGTTAGTAACAAATTCTAACTATCATGTTACTTATGTTTTAGTGCTAATGACTAACAGCAGACATGCAGTCTGCACAGTTAATCAGCAGCTCTAGTCAGGGTGTGCTAAACTGAAGTCGTGAGTCTTCAGTCTGGACTTGAAAGCTGAGACCGAAGGGGCATCTCTTATAGTAGCAGTAGCAGTGATTCGTAACATGTTTTGAGTCACAGACCCCTTTAAGAATCTGATGAAAGCTATGACACCCCCTCCTTCCCCAGAAATTTTCACATAAACACAACTTTGCATGCAATGAATATAATGTATTTTATTGATCGAATGCTATTTTTCTCACGTGACATTTTTCTCGCTGTTATTTTTCTTGTGCTTTATTTTTCTCATGAGTATGTAACTCACGCATGAGGCTTAGGTGAGGTAAATCCTTGTGAGAAAAATAATACGTGAAAAAAATCACGGCGAGACGTAACGCGTGAGAAAAATAACATAAGAGAGTTCACATGAGAAAACTCAACAGTACTGGGCTGTATAGTGAATATAAATGCTCATTTTTATCTGAGTGGGCAGCACGGTGGCGTAGTGGGTAGTGCTGCTGCCTCGCAGTTGAGAGACCTGGGGACCCGGGTTCGCTTCCCGGGTCCTCCCTGCATGGAGTTTGCATGTTCTCCCCGTGTCTGCGTGGGTTTCCTCTGGGTGCTCTGGTTTCCTCCCACAGTCCAAAGACATGCAGGTTAGGTGGATTGGCGATTCTAAATTGGCCCTAGTGTGTGCTTGGTGTGTTTGTGTGTGTCCTGTGGTGGGTTGGCACCCTGCCCGGGATTGGTTCCTGCCTTGTGTCCTGTGTTGGCTGGAATTGGCTCCAGCAGACCCCCGTGACCCTGTGTTTGGATTCAGTGGGTTGGAAAATGGATGGATGGATTTTTATCTGACCCTCACGGATCCCTTGAAACCCACCCATGGACCCCCCCCCCTAGGGGTCCACAGACCTCAGGTTAAGTACCACTGCCATAGATGTTTAATTATTTGGTCCTAACAGCCCATGGACTGGTAACCCATCCAGGGCTGATTCTTTGAGTTACCCTTCAGTTCCCTTTGACTCCATCATGAAAAACTGGATGGGTGCTTGCTGGTGTTTCTCCTTTCTGGGAAGCTCCCCAAGCTCTGACCATCACACAGTGTCATCCGCACTGAAAGACCACCCTGCCAACGTGTGGTACGTCCTTTGGATTTACAGTGAATGACTCTGATGATCTTCTATACATTTGACTGGGCTGGTATGTGAAGAGTCCCATTTCATTATCAGTCAGGATGGATGAATTTGGACACCCCTGTTCAAACTTCCTAATTGAGAACATGTCCCATCCATTAAAGATCTTTGTCCCTTAGGTCACATCTTCATCAATGGGGAAGGCATCCACCAATATCAGCTGATTTCTCCCTGGAAACTGCAGTATAGCCTGCCAAAGACAATGACACCTCAGGGTGTGAAAAAGTATTTGCCCCCTCCCTGGCGCTGTTTTTGCATTTTTTACACAATACATGACCTTCAGACAATGTGTAGTATCAGAGAAATACAGATTGAGCTTAAAGACTCAGTTTTTAAATCACAACTTTCTTTATTCATGGAACAAGGTTATTCAACACCCAATCACCCATGTGAGGAAATAATTGACTCCTTTAGTTTCCATACTTGGTTGCAGCACCACTAATAATTAGATCAACTATTGCAGTTGAGGAATGGGGGCTCACTCCTTGCACAGTGGCTTTCATTCAGACACATCGATAAATCTGCCCGTATGATCTGCTCATTTCAGGTCCTCCCAGGGGATCTCTATTAGGTTCAAGTCAGGACTTTGACTTGGCCACTCCAAATTGTGAATTTTGTTTCTTCTGAAGACTGAAGTTTGAATACTCGCTTTTGCGTTTTTTGCTTATTATTCTGCTGCAGAACCCGATTTCGCTTCAACTATTTGGTTGTAGACTTGCTTTGTGTGGTAACATACAGAGAAAAGTGATGCGGCATGAAGTCAGAACACTCCTCCCACCTTACTGCTCTGAACCCATCGTGACTTCACGGGGAGATTATTGCTTCGATGTGATGTGTGGAACAGCACACCAGAGAGGCATCTATGAAGAGTATGGTGCTTCATCATCACTGATAACTCTCCAAAATCAAAACTACTACCAGATTTGTAAGGTGACGCCAGTGTTGTTCTCAACCAATCAAAACAATTCATTGCATAAGCCCCACCCATGATAGTTCCTGGTTGAGTGAAGAGTACACACCCTGGAGTAGGAGCAAAAAGAAAGTACCAGGAGCTGCAAATTGACTGATTTCCCATGGTGGAAATGCTAAATATTTCTAAAAAGTCCCTGGTTTCTGAAAAAAAAGTTCCTCTGGTGGGAAAACGGCCAGCGTCCGGGGTGATCTTTAAACTGTCACTCCAGTGAAGTCACGTGTGGCTTACATCCTGAGGAGTTCTACGAGAATTACTAGGACGATTGATGCAAAAGTCCTGAAATGGCGGCGCCCATAGTGGCATAACAGTAAAAACATTAAACTTTTTCAATTCACACTGACGTCAAAAACTGAAATTTGGAATCCTTCAAAAGCCCAAAACTGACACACTGATTGCAAACATCCATCTGGAAGTTGTCACCAAAGACGAATACAAGTTGCAGATGAGAACATCAGTGTACTTATTGAATGACTTGTCGTAGTTTTGGTGAGTCAGACTTTACTAAGAAGATTCCTCACTGTGCCAAATGTCCTCCATTTGGAGGTGACGGCTGTCACTGGGGTACCGTGGAGGTCCAGAGCCTCAGATGCGGTGGCTTTGTCACCCTTTCCTGGTTGGTTAGTTTCAATGACTTTTTTTGTTTTGCCCCCTTCCCCACCATAACCTATCGTCTTTAGGGAGGAGGAGCGAAAGCTTTAGACTTGTCAAAAATTTCGATCTCCGGTTTTTGACGGATCTCGATGTTTTAGGGTCCCCTGATAGTGAAAATATCAATATCTCGATGATGGGTGTGTGTCTATCTGCATGTGTCTGTGTGTCACAGTTTTTTGACGACGGTCCAGAGCGGTCTCATCGAGGCCTTGGTGTTCTTCCAGGAGACTCGTGGAGATGACTTCACCATCATGGTGCGGGTCAGTAGATCATGAGGTTTAGGGTTCGGTATGGAAGGCTCTGTTCAGTCAGGTGGGTCAGACTATCGATTATCTTTGGTCAGCTGACGGGTGAGGAGTACGGGGTGGGGGTTTAATTTTATGGTATCCTTCAATAAGGGCGCACACAAAAAGGCGAGCTTCAAAAGGGCGACCTCAATTGGATGCGGCGAATAAAGGCGTTCGTAGATAATTTAGATAATAATAGATAGATAATAATAGTAGATAATAATCAAATATCTACGTGGCATTGCACATAATCTACAGCTTCAAGTGTAACACAACAATGAGTAAGAGGGGAAAAAACAACATATAGAGAGCTTTAGAAATAATTTGTTAGAAGTTCATCCATCCATTTTCCAACCCGCTGAATCTGAACACAAGGTCACGGGGGTCTGCTGGAGCCAATCCCAGCCAACACAGGGCACAAGGCAGGAACCAATCCTGGGCAGGGTGCCAACCCACTGCAGGACACACACAAACACACCCACACACACTAGGGCCAATTTAGAATCGCCAATCCACCTAACCAGCATGTCTTTGGACTGTGGGAGGAAACCGGAGAGCCCGGAGGAAACCCATGCAGACACGGGGAGAACATGCAAACTCCACGCAGGGAGGACCCGGGAAGCAAACCCAGGTCTCCAGGTCTCCCAACTGCGAGGCAGCAGCGCTACCCACTGTGCCACCATGCCGCCTAGAAGTTCATGCATTAATTAATTGGATGTTTTAATATTCTTGCTTTCGCCTTTTTATACGTTCAATCATTGCCTTTATCTAATAAATTTTCTGTAATAATTTTGTTGCATTTGCCTTTATTCGCCGCACCCAATTGAGGTCGCCCTTTTGAAGCTCGCCTTTTTGTGCGCGCCCTTATTGAATAGAACCTAATTTTATGACTTCAATATATGAAATAGCAAGTTAGAAATGGTGTCCTACGTTCACTCCTTTTATCTAATGTTACGTTTTATCGCAAGATCTGCAGCTGGTCATGATGACAAATTGACAAAGAACAGAGGATATCAAGAAGCGGGCAAAGCCAAGCGCTCTGTCGTCCTCCTGCATCGCTCCTCTGCTCTCGGCCCTGACATGGCTGCACTTGCTCCCTTCCTTGGCTCTCCTGGATCTCCCTCCACATTCTCTGGCTGCCCGCCAGCACCATCTGGAATCTGATCTATCAGAGTGTGTACCTGGAATGTCTGGGACGAGACCCCCCCCGCCCCAACTCAGGTGGGTCTCTGCTGCTCAGGACAACCTCCGAGGGCCGCTGGAAATCCGGAGAACGTAAGGGTGCAGACTCAACGTCTTTGTTATTTTTATTTTACATACCTTTATGGTTGTTTACATTTTTTATTATCGTTAACTGTTTTCCTGTGATGCCATTTTACGCCTCGTTGCTTGGTTGAATTTCACTGGGCTTCTCCCCTGGCTTATGTTTAAATTTTTTTTGGATGTCTTTTTGCTCATTTTTCATTGTATTGTTTGTCATTTATCTATATCAGTGTTTCCTAAACTTTTTCTACTCTAGTAACCCAATTTTGCCTGTTTCGAGGTGGGTGGGGGTGGTCCCCCCTTGGAGAATCACCAATGCAGAGCATAGCAGAGCAATGCCGTTGGCTTAAATGGGCTGCGCTGACCCATCGCATGACACCATTGAGTTCTGTTGTGAACCTCGACTCTGCAAGACCCAAATTCAGACAACATGTGACCCAAAACATACTTAAGAACCTGTGACCTGTCCCACTTGACTACAGTTCCCAGCATACCCTGCAGGTTTAACCAATGGGTACTGAAGCCCAGGGATGCTGCCATCAACAGGCTGGAGGAGTATACAGCCTTGATATGGAGCATCCATTAAATTAGCCTCTCGGATGGTCTTGGCAAGGATGTCATGCCATACGTGCTGCCCATTACAGTTACCATCATTTATCCCTTCTGTACCATTGTGTCAATGATATTTATGTTCTTTTATATTTTTTTCGTTGACTGTCCAAGTTGTACCCTGATGTGGGGTACTATGTGCTGGGACAAGGCATGAATCCATCCACTTTATTCAGTCCAGGGCCATGAAGGGCAGCACCCCCAGGACAGAAACCCATGAAAGGATAGGGTGCCAGTTTATCGCTAGGCACACTGACATTCTTACCAGGTTAGTTCTTTATTTCGCCTTATACAATTTGTTGTATTAGGAATTTGTTAGTTTTCGCATACCCCTTGGGGTCAGAGCGCAGGGTCAGCCATTGTACAGCGCCCCTGGAGCAATTACAGGTTAAGGGCCTTGCTCAAGGGCCCAGCAGAGTAGGATCTCTTTTGGCAGTGACGGGGATTCGAACCAGCAACCTTCGGGATACTAGCACAGATCCTTAGCCTCAGAGCCACCACTCCACCTTTAACTGCATGTCTTTGGGATGGTGGTAGCCCAGACGGACACAGGGAGAACATGTAAAATCCAAACGTCCCAGTGCAGTACGCACACTCAAGCGTTAGGAGATAAAATGTAACTTGAAATGGCTCCTTGCCAACCAGGGTCCCTTGGCGTGCATCCGGGACGCCGTGATGGTGGATCTGCCCCATTTACAAACTGGTGTCACTTAACTGGTCATGATGACAATGTAGTAGTGATTATCTCACTGTATAAAAATGACGCTCAGGCCAGTGTGACAATTGGGCAGGACATGTCTTGGCAAATACAACATGGGTTCAGGTCATGTTTCAGTATTATGGTGTAATTCTATGAGGAAACAACAAAAGAATAGAATCAGAGAGGTGTGCATAAGATTATTTACCTTGTTTTTCAGAAGGCTTTTGATAAGGCACCACAGGAGAGAAGAAGTGGAAGTTCATGGCACGTGTGTAGGTGGGTATAAAGCTGGCTCAAGCACAGGAAGCACGGTGAGGAGAACTTCAGCAGAATGAGGTGATGTTGAGAGTGCTGTCCATCAGGGGTCCATGCTGGGGCCGCTGCTCTTTCTAATACACATAAACAACCTGGGCAAGAATATAATCAATAAGCTGGTAAAGTCTATAGGTGATACCCAGTTAAAGAGGAAGGGCAGATGATCTGCGGTTTAGATGAGACAGTCAGGTCCACCCGCACACTCGCTAAGGAGGTTCTAAGCACTGGCACCTCATTCTGATCCTAATTTAATGGATTTGTAGTGCTGATGAATGTAGGGTTGGACTTACGTTTTCCATGTGACATATGTGCATTTCTTATTCGTTCAAATTATTAGAATAAATAAACACTATGGGCCATTTGTTCAAGTCTGTCACCTTTATCTCTAGGCACTGTTTGCACAAAGATCTAATGTTTGCCTGATCAAATATGTTGAAAAAGTCAACAATTTGCAATAATTTACTTACTTTTTAACATGACTATATATTTACATTGCTATCAGAGGGATCCCCACCACCAAACCCCCCCCCCCCCCCCCCCCAACTCTCCAACCTCAAATCCTATTGACAAATGAAATGACTCAGAAGAATCAATTCACTTAAACAGGTAGTTTGAAAAAGGCTCGCTTTTGGTACTCCCTTTTATTAATAATAAAATTAATACACTTTATTTATATAGCGCCTTTCCCATACATTTCATAACACATTATAAATAACTAGCTGTGCCACCCATCTAAGATGGTTTTGAAATCTAAACAATCAGCATAATCCTCAGCATTAAGGTTTGCAGTGAACCATCCACTGGAATGTAATTTGTAATGCATGCAGTAACAAGATGCATTTCATTTATCATTCCAACAGATGGTGCATCACAAACATTTGTAGTTATAAAATGCATTGCTGCAAATGTCTGTGATGCACCAAAATGTATTACTGAAAATGTCTGTGATGCACTCATTTTTTGGAATGACAAATGCAATGCATTTTATTACTATAAATGTTTATGAAACACCATCTGTTGTAATGATAAATGCAATGTATTTTATTATTACAAATGTTTGTGGTGCACCATCTGTTGGAATGACAAATGCAAACCATTTTATTACTACAAATGTTTATGATGTGCCGTTTGTAGGAATGACAAAGGCAATGCATTTTATTACTACAAATGTTTGTGATGTGCCATCTGTTTGAATGATAAATACAATGCATATGTCTCTTTTATGTGCTATTTGTTATGGGATTCATGAAAGCAGGTTTAATGTTTATGATGCACGCACCATCTGTTAGAATGACAAATGCAATTCATTTTATTACTACAAATTTTTGTGATGCACCTTCTGTTTGAATGACAAATACAATGCATATGTCTCTATTATATGCCATTTGTTATGGGATTCATGAAAGCAGTTTTAACATTTGTGATGTACCATCTGTTGGAATGACAAATGCAATGTACTTTATTACTACAATTATTTGTGAAGTGCCATCTGTTTGAATGACAAATACAATGCATATACAATACAATACAGTACAATACAGTTTATTTTTGTATAGCCCAAAATCACACAGGAAGTGCCGCAATGGGCTTTAACAGGCCCTGCCTCTTGACAGCCACCCAGCCTTGACTATCTAAGAAGACAAGGAAAAACTCCCAAAAAAACCTTGTAGGGAAAAATGGAAGAAACCTTGGGAAAGGCAGTTCAAAGAGAGACCCCTTTCCAGGTAGGTTGGGCGTGCAGTGGGTGTCAAAAGAAGGGGGTCAATACAATACAATGCAGTACACAGAACAGAACAATTTCTCAATATAGTAAGAAATAAAAAATATAAATTTTAGAAGTACAGAGCAGAATTTAACAGTAGATGATATATCCCATAATAAGATTTGTATTTGTATAGAGTCCTGGAGACCTCATCCTTCAAGCTGCCTCTCCCATTTGGCCATTCCACGGCTGAAACAGTGTTGGGCCAGCCAATCCGATGAAAGGACCCCTCTCTCCCACGATTCCTGCGATCCTCCATCTGGGATGACTTTTCCTTAGGCAGGCAAAACAACTTGGCAGGTGGGCCATGGCACCAAGTGCCACATTTGAGTACCGAGAAGAAAAACAGAGTAAGTGAGGGTTAGTTTACAATTATAACTGTCATGTTACTTATGTTTAAGTGCTAATTCCCATCGGGATTAATAAAGTATCTATCTATCTATCTATCTATCTATCTATCTATCTATCTATCTATCTATCTATCTATCTATCTATCTATCTATCTATCTATCTATCTATCTATCTATCTATCTATCTATCTATCTATCTATCTATCTATCTATCTATCTATCTATCTATCTATCTATCTATCTATCTATCTATCTATCTAATGACTAACAACAGAGATGCAGTCTGTACAGTTAATCAGCAGCTCTAGTCAGGATATGCTAAACTGAAGTAGTGAGTCTTCAGCTGGGATTTAAAAGCTGAGACCAAAGGGGCATCTCTTATAGTAGCAGGCAGACCATTCCACAGTTTAGGGGCCCTGTAACTAAAAGCTCAACCTCCCACTGTTATTTTATTAATCCTTGGAATCATAAGCAGACCGGCATCTTGAGATCTTAATGTGCGCTCTGGTTTGTAAGTCATGATAAGTTCAGACAAGTAAGCCGGACCTCGACCATTTAATGCTTTATATGTTAAAAGAAGGATTTTGAAATCTTCCCTAAACTTAACCGGGATTTAAGAACTGGAGTTATGTGTTCGTATTTTCTTGTTCTTGTAATAATTCTCGCAGCCGCATTTTGGGTTAACTGGAGGCTGTATAAAGAACAATTTGAACATCCAGTGAACACAGCATTGCAGTAGTCAATCCTACTAGAGATAAATGCATGAATTAGTTTCTCAGAATCCTGTTTATTTAAAAAGCGCCTTAATTTCCTAACATTTTTAAGATATGTCTCTGTTGTATGTCATTTGTTAAGGGATTCATGAAAGCAGTGTTAATGTTTATGATGCACCATCTGTTGGAATGACAGAGACATAAAAACTGGATGGACGTACAGACAGACACTGATCTTTTTATTAAGGTGGACATGTCAGTACAAGGGCACGTCTGGTTAAAACAGAATTTGCTGGGATAAAAAAAAACACTTAATCCAGCTGAATGACATGGCAGGGCAGAGCCTATACCAGTACCACCAGGCACAAGACAGCAGCCATGACTGGATGAGGCACACATTCATCACTGGAAACACTGACTCTTTGACCACAGGGAGGACATGCAAAATCCACAATTAGAAGGAGCTCCACCACCAACCTCCATCTCGGACTTCCCAACCTCAAATCTTATTGACAAATCAAATGACTCAAATTAATTGAAAGAATGGAATCGGTAAAAGGGATTTCGAAATTCCCAGCACTAAACTGGAGATTTCACATCACTAACATTCCTCCCCGCCCCCACAAACATCAGCACCGCCCACAGATGTCGACTCCGCCCCCTTCCCAGGCTGTTGTTCGGTGTGCTTTGAATGATAGCCTGGTGTTGGTGCCAGCAGTGCGCATTTGTCAGTTGTCTCAGATTCTTTATGTACGACGGGTACTTTAGATAATCGACTGAGTAAAACTTTGTGTGTATTTGTGTAGCCATTTTAGTTTTCTGGTTTAAGACTGCAGTAATGGATGCATACAGCAAAATAGCCATTTGTGTTTGAAAATGCAGGGAAGTAAAAATGAAAGTAGATGGCAGAAATATTGCTTCATTGTTATGTAGCACTGCTTCCTTGTGGGGTCTGCATGCTCTCCCTATTAGAAGTGGGGTCTTCTTCACACAGTTCTGATAGATAAGAGAGCACGTCATACACTGAGTTTGCACCCCTGCCCCGGCTGGCTCTTCTGAATTAAAATGATCAAAATGAAAGTGGTGCCATGATCATGACAAGAGCTCATTATAGATTTAACGTGTGAAGGGTGGGCACGGCGTCGGCCAAAAAAACAAACAAAATAAAGGGCAGAATAAAACAGTCTCTTGGCTTTAAATGCCATGCTGGCCCAAAAGATCTCATTAAACCTCTCTTTAGCGCATTTGCTGCTTTAAAGCCCCCTGGCGCCGTGTCAATGTGGTCTGTGGGTGGCTCAGCACAGCAGAAGGCAGCAGCAGGGCTTTGCCCATCGGTGCCACGATCCCTCTGCCTTTCTGCAAGGAATTCAAAGAATTGTCAAGCAGACAAGAACCAGGGGACCAAACTGCTGAGTCCTCTATTATACATGCCACCCTCTTGGGCAACGGGTGGCATGTATAATATAATACATATTAATATAATAACGGGTTCAAAGGCAGGACTCATGCTGGCATTGTGTGGTGGACTTCTGTACTTTTAAATGTTGTGAAATTCTTACCTGCATGTGCAACCAACACGCCAAACGTTGCCACTCTCTGGTGCCATGATAAATAAGAACGTATTAAAAGACACAACTTCAGTATGTCATTTTTTTCAGTCAGGATTTCTCCCCAGGCCGGAGTTTAAAGTCCCGTTTCTTGTCTTTTTTTGCCCATTTTTGTGCCATTTATTCATGTTAATGCTAGGCCTGTTCCTTGAGTTTTGTGGGTGGGTCCAACTGCCAATCACCGCCAAGAACTGCCCTCCACCCTACAGTTTAAATATGGAGGGTCTCCTATAGTTCCTGGTGGTTCATTTCAAATGTGCTTTGGCATTGTGGTGACTTCTGTGTCATTTCTGGACTGGGACTGTGTTTGCCACGGACTGGCTCATCTTCTCAGGTAATTCCTTATTTATGCTCCATGGCGCTGATTGTGCTACAGAGCAAATTTATTAAAAATAAATCTTTGATTTCATTAAGATTCTTCAAAGTCCTTTCTGTGTCTAACCAGAGTTTGGATGTTTCACCCTCCACTCCACTTAAGTAGGACTCACGTATTTGTTTTTGGGATCTCCTTTTTCATGACACATTACCCGTCTAAGATGGTTTGAAATCTAAGTAACCAATGTGGAGCTCAGCTATAACACTTGCAGTGAACCGTCCACTGGAATGTAGTTTGTAATGCATGTAGTAAAAAGATGCATTGCATTTATCATTCCAACAGATGGTGCATAACAAACATCTGTGGCAATACAATACATTATTGCAAATGTCCGTGTTATGCCAATGACGAATGCAATGCATTTTATTACTACAAATGTTTGTGATAAACCATCTGTTGGAATGACAAATGCAATGCATTTCATTACTGCAAATATTTGCGATGCGACATCTGTTGGAATGACTGAGAAATAAAATCCTGATGGACACTGTCACACACGTGCGCTTATTTCGCATCATTTACATCTGGTCGTTGCCTTCGACTGGCTTTTCCCCACAGGTCATACGCCTGGGATGTGTTGACTGCTCAGGGTGAAGGTGCCACTCGTGGGAAAGCCTCGCCTGCTTGTCCACAGAGACACCATAACGTTTCAAGATCTCCGACTTCAAGACATCATAATTGGCAGCAACCTCAGCGTCGAGGTCATAAAAGGTGCATTGCACCTCACCTTTCAAAAACGGCACTAATATGTTTGCCCATTCCGTATGCTCCCAATGGTGCCTCAATGCCGTGCATTCAAAGATCAGAAAATATGACTCAATTTCGTCATTTTTGCAACGGCAGGAGCACTTGGGATGGAGCCCTGAAACTATCTTGTTGGATAGCAACACTTGCTTGTGCCTGTGCCTCAGACTCAGTTTCCCCTAACTGGACCTTAAGATTTTGAATTTCAGTAGCCATATTGTGTAGGCTCATCAGGTCCCACACTTCCAACATTTTCCAAGCAATAAATCCTGCCGACTACGCCAATGTAAGTAAATGAGAGCAGGAGACTCAAAAAGGTTTGGGTGGGGGATGATCACCCCATATACTGCAAAGTAGGAAAACCAACCCCGTTTTACAAACGAGCTCAAAATAGAACTGGGTATGGCAGGTAGACAGAGGATTTCATATGGCAGAGACAGGAAGGGGGTGGTACAGGGTGGCTGGAAGAGGAAATGACGTCTGCGGTAGGTGGGTCCAGGAATGGCTGGAAGTGACGTCATCAGAAGGTGGGTTTATGGTGACGTCATTACTTGGTTGGTTCTTTGGCTGGTCTGCAGAGGGACAAAAGGAGAGATGGTTAAGTGACAGTGCCAACCCTTGGTCTGGCTGGGCAATCACAATATTTGAGCCTACCAACCTTCTCCCAAGCGCACATACTGTATGTGACAACACATAGACAGACACTTATCCTTTAATTAAGGCAGATATGTCTGCAAATAACATTTAACTTGCTGGATCAAACATTCATTTGGCCATCACACCTAATCCAGTTGAATGTGACAGCATGGCAGAGTCTATGGCAGTACCATCGGGCACAAGACTGAAACTATGACTGGCCACAATCACACATTGACTAGGCCTGTCAAGAACCTTTGAGAATGTGAAGAGAAGCCCAGACAGGCACATCCCCGCTTATGAACCCAGAGCAGTATGTAGGAATTAAAAGTGTAAATTAGCGTAACCCACCCAAGTTTGGGGTGTCTATCAGAAATGTCATGATTTACTTCATGAGGTAGAAGTACTTAATCAGCAAGAATATTTAGATATCTGAAAAACTGAAATGTGTGCTTTAAATGTTTACAGTCTAAATTTTCTAAGGTGTCATTTTGCTCGGCTTCTCGTCTCAGTTGAAATAGAAATTTGTCATTTTTCACGGTGTGATAGGTCCATACAGGGCCCGAGCCATAATGAAGCAAAAAAAATAAAAAATAACATCATATTCAGAATTGCTGACCTTGAGATACTCTAAAACGATACCCCACATGCCTATGTTTATAATTTGTCATTTTTGACCACCTGGCAGTGGCTCTTAGAGTGTCAGGACCACCGGTAAAGAATCAAATATCAGAAATGTGATCATATTTGTGATTAGCAACCTTGAAACCACATAAAATGACACTCCACATGGCTGATATTACTGATCCCTGTTTATCTGAAGTTTTGTCTCCCATTAGGGGGTGAGCCCCTGGGGTCAGGTGACGAGGCCCACACAACTTCTGAAGGTTTTTGCTGAGGACACCTATTGATTTATCATAAGGTTGTAATTTTCTGTAGAGCATATGGTACAGAAATTACCCAAAAATGTAGAGTTTTTCAGGTCTATGGTACCCTTTTCTTCCAGAATGTTGATCTAATTGGAGCAGAGCAATATAAATTAGAGCCACTAATAGTATTAATCAGAAGCGAGGACTGCGGTTTTGTGATCCTAGTAAAGTGTTTTATTATCACAAACATCTGTCCACACATTTCACCATCTGTTTCTGAACACATGGTAGAATAGTGGCTCTGAGGCTGGGGATGTGCGCTGGCAATCACAAGTGATGCCAGTTCAAATCCAGTAGACGCCAGAAGTGACTCTACTCTGTCGGGCCCTTAACCTGTAATTGCTCCGTCCTGGGGGTGGCATTAATCTGCATCCAGCCCTGCAAGCAGGTCCTCCAACCTACAGGGAAAACTTGGGGGGTTGGCAGCAGGATTGGCATTCCAGGACAGAGTTAAAAAAAAACCTCAAACTGTTCCAGTGTGGTGTTGAAGTGTCACCCGCTGCACTCGGGTCCCAATCCGGGTGGTCCGTCTGCAGCATCAGCAGATATTCAAAGCCTCTCGCTGTTACTGAACACACAATTGCAGATACTTTCAATCTGCCAAAAAAAAGAGGCGAAGACATGACTTGGATAACCTGAGCCCATTGTGTGACTCTGCTGAAACTTAGGAGGAGACCCTTATGGAGAGTTTTGTCTGAGGAGGAACAACTGAGGAGTGCGAGACAAAAAGACAATTCCATCTCCATCTGATTTCTTTCTGATCTCATTGTCATCAAGGAGAAACCAAAAAGATATGAAGGAGGTCTCTCTTTTGATTGCTTCACTCCTATGGGACCTTATGGATTCACAGCAGAGTGAGAGATGTGGATGGTAGTGGTCTGGTAGCACAGATCAGGTAGTGACAGTGCCTGTTAATAATGCTGGCATTAAGAGAGAAAAACGAAAGGAGAAGGTGGACTGTGAGACCCAATAACCAAAAAGTGGCAGAGGCAGGGCAGGTGGGTGACGTATGTGATAAAGAGATGCACTTCAAATGTTTGTGTAGGTCCTCCTTACGCTTTGATGACCTGTTGTGTTCTACTTTGTTAAGATCACATCTGCCACCAGCTACTCCTCAAAACTCATCATTTTGGATACACAGGGGCACACACACACATCGACATATTAATCAGTGTCACACACGCATGCTTAGGGGGCAGCCACAGAGTCCAAATGAGCGTGAAATGATGCCTTTTGTCCTCTTCCAACAGACCAACAGAAGACTAATTCAATTTTCTCACCTCAGTCCCATCCAACAATATCACTTTCTGGCTCTTCGTGACGTCAATTCCAGTTCCTATCCTGATGACATCACTTCCGATCCCTCATCGATGATGTCACATCCACCCCCCTCTGTATGACGTAACTTCTGGATCCTCGTGATGATGTCACTTTCCAGCTCCCCATGATGACATCACTTCCGGTTCCTTACACGATAACGGCACTTCCAGTCCCTCATTGATGACGGCACTTCCAGTCCCCTCTTAATGACATCACTTATGGTCCCCATCCAAATGACGTCACTTTCCAGCGACTCATGATGATGCCACTTAGGTTCCTGTCACAATGACATCACTTCCTGTCTCCTTCTGATGATGTCACCTCCGGCTCCTCATGATGATGTCCTTTCCGACCCACAGTGATGAAGTCACGTCCTTCAAGACCACTTTTGTTTTCTTTCAGATCTTAATTTCCTTCCCGTCACCATTCCATAAAAGACCTGTGAAAGATTTGTTTGATTGTCAAATGTATTTTTCAATTTTGACCGTTGAATCAGTCTGTTATGATTACTTGGACCACTGATATACGGAGAATTCCCCCAAACTCTTCTTTTGTTGTTTATCTGTCTGAAAACTCAGCATGTGAGCAAACATCTGTCCATATCTGGCTTCATCATTGCTGCATGGCCCCCGAGACCTGAACGGGTGATCACCTCCTCACCTCGTCGCCCCCTTCAATGGTCCTGTCCAGATATTGAATTCATCAACAGACTGGCAGCTCTGTCTCCATCTCTGAGGTATGGCATTAACAGGTCATTACCAGCGTGGTGGACACAAGGAGGACATGCAAACTAGGCATGGGTGACGCCAGGATTGGCATTTGAATCCAGGACTCTGAAGTTGAGTGGTAGCAGTGCCCATTAATGTGCCAACCACTGTGCCACAGTGAAAAAAAAAATGAAAGAAAGTGTCATGTCTCCAAACTGTTAATTCTTTGGGCTTCTAGTATTAGAACCACAGCAAGAAAGTGAGACGGAACGGAACTACTGACTCATAATGTTGTTTATATTTGATTTATAGCGCCATTCACTGATGAGTTTTTATTATAATGATATAATAATATAATCTAACTTAAAGCGGTGTGAAGTACTCTAACCTGCCTCATCCAGCTGAGGATCATGGTGGTCTGGAGCCAGTGGGCACAAGGCAGGAACTCACACTCACATCAGGATGATTTAGAGTCACCAGTTCACCTAACCTGCCATGGGAGAAAAAAAAATGAAAAGAACCGAAGGAAAAGCCGCTGAGACCCCAAAAGAACATGCAAACTCCTCAAAGCCACAACACTATCAGGGTGTTGGTTTGTATAATATTTTTTTATACTGTGAGGGATGATTGGGATCATCACTCAGCTGGGAAGCCTCCTTAATGGAAGGACTGGGAAGATGGCTTATGAAGGCCGTCATCTCCTCCGAGCTGCTATATGGAAGCCCCCCTGGGTTGTAACAGCACCTTGGATTCTTACAGGGCTGTATGGGAAATGGTGTTTGTCAAGTCAGCCCTGTCTCGTTCCAGGGTTGATGCCAGGGGGTGCTGCAGGTACTGCTAAGTCCTTTTATACAGGGTTACCACCTTACCCAGATGTACTCCCAGGCCACAGTTAAGCGACACTCCTGAAATCCCGAATATAAGAAGCCGCCTACCTTCATTCGGGGAGTCAGAGTCGGGAGGAGGAGGATGAAACTTGTTAGGAAGAGTGGAGGAGGAAGAGAGGGTGAGGCGAAGAGAAGAACGCCTTGTGGTGTATTGTGCTTGGGCACTGGTGGGAAACGGAAGGGGAAGAGTTTCCCACACCTCAATAAAAACATGTGTGTCGCTGGACCTGTGCCTGGTGTCTGTTGTGTCAGGTGCTCGGGAGCTGGAGCGCCCCCTGGTGGTCACAATACATTTAAATGACCACTTTAGAGGTTCTTCAGGCTCCTGATTATGATGATATTCATTTTTGGAAAATGCAACTGTGTAAAATGTTATCTAATTTTGCAGGCTGTTTTGTCCGCCATTTTGTGTTTTGTATTATTGCTGCTATGCTTTGTTCCCGTCGTCTGTACTGCTTCATATGTTGTTGGGTGCCTTTGGGGTCATGACCTTCAGGTAATGATGTAACAGGATGAAAGGTCATCTAAAAAAGTGAGTTTCTTATCCAATCAAAAATCAAATTCTTCTCCTTCTTTGTGCTTACCTGGTTTGACCTTTTTTTTTGTCCTGTTATTTTTGACCACAGTTTTTGTCTCTTGTTTTGATTTTGAGGTTTGTGTCTCTGATCTCCCAATTTTGATCTTTTTCTGTCTCAGGTCCTGTCAGTTCACTGCCACAACAAACAAAGTTTGGGATTTGAACCCAGGACCCTGGATCCACGAGGCAGCAATGCTAATCACCACACCACCAGAGCGCAATTCACTCACCACATACAGATATACAGCAAAATAAAATTTAGACAATGCATTTCAAAGAAGAATTGCTGAATTAGACCAAAGTAGCAGGAGACGGCCTAAAGAATGGTGGGCAGGAGGTGCCACACCCAACAGAAGCGGTGTGCACATTGGTGTGTCCCACCTCTGGACCCCCCATTAACATTAACTTCTTAATCCTGACCGCCTTCAAATGTTGATCCTCTTCATTTAACACCTCGTACTTTACTAAGGCCTTCAACAGTGCAGGCCAAGACTGTCACCATTTTAATGGGTTTGTTGTTTAACAACTGGTCACCTGATTTGCTTCAGTTCCAAAAAGAAAAGGGGAGGCTTGTGTTCATTTATTATTTTTGTCATCCAGACTGTTTCTTTAAGGGTATCAGGAGCCACCATGGACAGTTGTTTTGATAAGAAGCTAATGAAGAGGCGCCAGCAGCAGATAATGAGAGATACCTTCAAGACATCTCGAGAGAGGCCAGAAGTCAGAGATTGGGTTGGCGACATTCTCAGCTCCTGTAAGAGCCAAGATGAAAAAGGAGCACAAAAACAGATTGAGAAAAACAGGGAGAGCACGGCGGTGGTGTGATGGTCCAGTGACAAGAGTGCAGGGCTCTGAAGGGACAAGATGGGTGCATCAAGTGGCCTGCATGAAGAGCCTGTGACGACTGAGGAAGAGCTCAAGACCACAAAAATGATAAAAAAAATAAATAAATACCTGGATAGCAGAGGTACTGTATGATGGATTGATAGGAAAATCACAACTGAGAGGCCGATAAGATCTATCTATCTATCTATCTATCTATCTATCTATCTATCTATCTATCTATCTATCTATCTATCTATCTATCTATCTATCTATCTATCTATCTATCTATCTATCTATCTATCTATCTATTGTGATGGATGGCAGGTACAATGGACTCCAGTTCTGTGCCCAGGTGGCATATAGACATGGAAAGAGGCCGGAGGTTCTGCCTACACAAGCATCTGGGCATTGGATGCCATCCAAAGAATGGGTACACTGGCATTCTGGTAGCTTTAGATATAGGAATATCAGACCAGCCTGAAGGAAGAGCAAGGGAGATTATTCAAGCTACATGTTAGGTGGCAGCAACCCTGGAGGTGGGTACACCAATGGACACCCACAGGGCATGCTGGGAGTTGTAGTGCCGTAGAGCAGCTCTGTTGGGGTCCGTGCTTCTTGTTTTTGTTTAACTACCATTAGCACCTTTGAGCACTCTTTTTGTTTAATATTATTTCTGTTAGGATTAAAAGGCATGACCCTGGTGGCACCCCAGCACTTCCTTAATGTCCACGAGCGACCTTTCACCTGTCCACAATAGGTATGTGCCCCATTAGAGAGAGCTACAGCAGTCAGCCATTTTATGCATCTAATAAGTAAAACCTTTTACATCTAAGTAGATGTTAGGGGCAGTTGCATCGTTAACTTACAAAGTGATCTTTTCAGATTTATTTTTTAGATAGATAGCTAATGGCACAAAGGCTCCTTCTCAATGGATCCATAGGACCTTCAGCTGTGCACATTTTTTCTTCTTCCGACCAAAACAATTAAATTTGCCCTTTCATGCTTCAGTAAAGGCAACCAGTGTTACAGCAAGCCCCTGAGAGGCAAGTTAGAATGTACAATGGGAGGGGAATCAAAAATCCATGGGCAGGATTTGACCCCTCGACATGTCTGCAAGTCCGTTTAGGAGTGAAACGAAGTGCATAGCTGAGGCTGACGCTCCTCGTTTCCATCAACAGCAACATCTGTCCCTGCCTGCTCGCTCCACTCCTCCACTGATCATCCTCAACTGCTTATGTGTCTTTGACGTCAGGAATCCCCACTATCAGATTTTCTGATGTTACAGGTTTTTAGACACATCTCACAGTCCTGTATTGGACCAAGCGGGTTTGCAGACTGAATGAATGAACAAAAAAGCCAATCAGCCCAACAAAGCTGTCCAGTTCTATGCACTCAAGTGATCTGATGTAACATGCTGATTCCAGCAGCATTGACACTTCCCAATATTATATAATTCATAGAAGGACGAAGTTTGAAGCAACCAAAACATTTTCTATAGCTGGCCAGTCAGCCAAAGTGAACCTATCAGAGGCCATGCTAAGAGAAAAGACGTGACCAAGAGCCTGATGGTCACTCAGGCTGATCCCCAGAGAACTTGTGCGGCAATGGAAAAAACTTCCAGAAGGACAAACCATAATAATAATTCTTTACATTTATAAAGTGCTTGTCTCGCTGCTCAAAGCCCTTTACAAAGTGAGTGGGGAGCCACTTCCATCACCAATAATGTGCTGCACCCACCTGGATGATGCAACGGCTGCCATTTTTGAACCAGTACACCCACCACACATAAGCTGTTAGATAGATAGATAGATAGATAGATAGATAGATAGATAGATAGATAGATAGATAGATAGATAGATAGATAAGGCACTATATAATAGATAGATAGATAGATAGATAGATAGATAGATAGATAGATAGATAGATAGATAGATAGATAGATAGATAGATAGATAGATAGATAGATAGATAGATAGATAGATAGATAGATAGATAGATAGATAGATAGATAGATAGATAGATTTATTTTGACAGGTCTGGAATTTGAACTCCAGAATCTGGAGCTGTAGCTGTGCTAATCACTATGCCACCATATTTGAATTTTTCACATTTAATAGTGTACCCTAGCTATGGTCACTACAGAGGGCGCTATATCAAACCCATGTCCTTCTCACCCTTGAAGTGTCCCAGATCTCCCATTTCCCGTGTTATCTGCCACAGGTTCTCTTTTTTTGATACAAGCTCTTGTAAAACAGAATATAAATTCCAAGTCAGAACTACAACTGCTTCTGCCAGACTCTCCTAATTTTGACCTGGTCAGCATTCCATGGTCACAAAGGTCAGCTGTCCACACCGTATTGCGTCTCCCACATTCTGTTTTGCTTCAAATGCAAATGGCTGCTCCTTTCAAAGACAAGAATGTGCCGCATGCACCCTTCCCCCTACACCCCCCTCATGAATGTGAATACAGCAGTGCCCCGGCTTATGTACAGATAAAGTGAAGAATGCATCTTCAAAAGGGAAACAAAAATCCATCAAATAACAGGTGAGACACACTCACCGGAGCCAGGAATTCCATTCCTCCAGATCACAGCAAGCAGCAAATCAAAACCTCTTTAGGAGCTTGACAAACAAGCCCATGATGGTGAAAGGGGTTCTGTCAGCTCATAAGTTCATCAGAAAGGCAATCAGATTGGGTTTTGGGGGGGGGGCGGTTGCCTGCAATGTGACCCAGAGGCCCACCGAGTGCAGCATTATGAGCACCAGCTATAAACAGGAGAAAAAAAAAAATCGAGGAGCACTAAAGGAATCCTGAGGTGGTGCAGAGAAATGAAAAGACCAACAGAGCCCTGTAACAAAAGGCCTCCTCAGGCATCACGGCATATGGAATGAGGGTCTGCATTGTTCTGTTTAAAAGAAAATCTGAAAGAAAAGAGAAAGTGATAGTAATGACAAGCATGGACTGTATCAGACAGATTAAAGATAGATATGGAAAGGACTATATAAGGCAGGTATAAAGGTGCTATATGAAATGGACTTTAGATACTGTGAATATGAGAGGCATTTTATAAGATAAATAAATAGATAGAAAGGAGAGCAGATAGATATGAAAGAGAGTATATAACACAGACTGAACAATAGATAAGTAAGACATGAGAAATGACATATGGGAAAGGTGCTATATAAATAAAATGTATTATTATTATTATGAAAACCCAGTATTGTTTCAATACTGCAGCACCCAAAATGGAAAAACGGGAGGCCTTAAATTATCACAAGCCAGAGCAGACTCAATAGGTCTGGGCCTCATGTCAGGTAGCCTATCCCCAAATGCTAGAGCCAGCTGAGGCCCAAGACTGGAGCTTAGTCTTTTAAATGTCAAAACTCTGAAAATATTTGGGAATTTCATTTAAGGGTGAGGATAACCATAAACCTCTGGCTTAAAAGACTAAAGCTAAGCAAAGTTTCTCAATATCTAAATAACTTATTAAAGAAGTCAAAAAGAAAGCACACAAAGGGAAAGCAGGGGATAAAAACAACATTAAGGTCAAATGGGTTTGCGTACAAAGGACAAACCAAAGTAAACACAGCCAGTAGAAGAGCCAATTGGAAATCAGAAGGAAAAAATATCCACAAAATAAAATAAAAATTGAAACAATACTTTAGAAACGGATGACCCAAACTCCTCAGCAAACAATGACAATCTTAGTCATCTGCCAGAAAATATAGGCAGAGGGCGGTCCTTTAGCAGTGATGTCACGGTGGACCCACCCCTTTAGGTTCCAACCACAGAACACAAGGTGTGTATATACACATTAACACTCACTGAGCAATATCTTTGACATGCTATACTAATGCTGGTTGTGACCTCCTTTTGCTCTCAGAACAGTCCCAGTTCTTCGTGGCATGGATTCAACAAGCTGCTGGAAATATTCCTTTGACATTCTGGTCCATTTTGACATGATTGCCCCTTCATGCCATCAACCTCCTGTTCTGCCACATCCCAAAGCTGTCCTACTGGATTCAGATCCGGTGACTGGGAGGGCCATTGAAGAACACTGAACTCATTGTCATGTTCATGAAACCAGTTTTTGAAGACTTTTGGTTTGTGACGTGGTGCATCATGAAGCTGGAAGTAGCTATCAGGAGATGGGCAGATGTAGCCATGAGGGGATGCACATGGTCAGCAACAACACTCAGACAGGCCGTGGCATTCAAGTGATGAGTGATTAGCATTATTGAACTCAAAGTGTGCCAAGAAAACATTCCTCACACCATTACACCACCACCACCACCAGCCTGGACTGTTGACACATGACAGGTTGGGTGTTGGCATTCATGCTGTTGGTGCCAAATTCTGACCCCGGCATATGTGTGCCTCAACAGAAATCGAGATTCAGACCAGGCTGTGATTTTCCAGTCTTCAATTCTCCAGGTTTGGTGAGCCTATGCCTCACGCCTCCTCAGCATTCTGTTCTTGGCTATCAGAAGTGGAACCCGATGCAGTCTTGTGCTGTTGTAGGCCATCTTCCTCAAGGTTCATCATGCTGATGCTTTTCTGCTCACTACAGTTGCACGGAGGGTTTATCTGAGTGACCATAGACTTTCTGTCAGCTTGAACCAATCTGGCCGTTGTTCTCCTCTCACCTCCTTCATCAACAAGGAATTTCTGTCTGCTCGTCATATGCTTTTTGTTGTTTGCACCATTCTAAGTAAACTCTCAAGACTCTTGTGGGTGACAATCCCAGGAGATCAGCAGTTACAGAAATGCTCAAAGCAGCTCGCCTGGCACCAATGATCATGCCACTACTGAAATCACTGAGGTCACAGTTTTCCCCATTCTGGTGTTTATTGTAATAATAATAATAATAATAATAATAATAATAATAATAATACATTTTATTTATATAGTGCCTTCTCCATGCTCAAGGCACATTAACTGAAGCTCCTGACCGGTATTTGCTGTCACACATGTGTGATTAGGAGACGGTTTATGGGCTGAAATATTGCATGTCCCCACCGGACCAGGGGTTGCCGCTGTCCTCTAACTCTTTCTCCTCTCCTCCTACAGAACAACCAATGAGCCCTCAACCCTAACCCTACTTCCAATTCCCTAGCAATACTTTTTGTTCCGGTACCCAAGAACCCACCTACTTCTGATGTCATATCCAGTCCCAAGATGCCACTCTACCACTACATCACTTCCTGTTTTGTGAGTATATCTTTTGTCAAACTCTTCAGTTTTGTTTTGGACTCCTGTCTGTAAAGACATGTTGCATAACCAGCATTTTTCAAGTACAGTTGTGGCCAAAAGTTTGGAAAATGACACAAATATTAATTGTCACAAAGTTTGATGTCTCAGTTTTTAGGATGGCAATTTGCATCTGCTCCAGAATGTTCTGAAGAGTCATCAAATGAAATGCAATTAATTGCAAAGTCCCTCTTTGCCATTAAAATTAACTTCATCTCAAAAAAAACATTTCTACTGCATGTCTGCCCCGCCACCAAAGGACCTGCTGACGTAATTTCAGTGATCCTCTTGTTAGCTCAGGTGAGAGTGTCGACAAGGAAAAGCTGGAGATCACTCTGTCATGCTGACTGAGTTACAATAGAGAGGGTCAATGGTTGTGAAGAAGGCTTCAGGGCGCCCAAGAGAGTCCAGCAAGTGCCAGGACCGACTGTCTCCTAAAGTGGATTCAGCTGCAGGCACCACTAGGGCAGAGCTTGCTCAGGAATGGCAGCAGGCAGGTGTGAGTGAGGCGAAGACGTTTGGAGGATGGCCTGGTGGGTGTCAAGAAGGGCAGCAAAGAATCCAAGAAAAACATCAGGGACAGGCTGATATTCTGGGATTGGACTGCTGGGGTCAAATCATTGTCTCTGATGAATCCCCTTTCCAATTCTTTGGGGTAAAGTAAAGGTGAGCGGTGCTACCATCAGTCCTGTGTCATGCCAACACTAAAGCATCCTGAGACCATTCATGTGTGGGGTTGCTTCTCAGCTAAGGCAGTGGGCTCACTCACAATTTGGCCTAAGAACACAGCCATGAATAAAGAATGGGACCAAAACATCCTGCGAGAGCAACTTCTCCTAACCATCCGTGAACAGTTTGGCAGTTAACAATAAACAATCCAGCATGATGGAGCACCGGGCCATAAGGCAAAAGTGACAACTAAGTGACTTGGGGAACAAAACATCGAAATTTGAGGTCCATGGCCAGGAAACTCCTCAGACCTTAATGGCATTGAGAACCTGTGGTCAATCCTCAAGAGGCAGGTGGACAAACAAAACCCCACCAATTCTGACAAACACCAAACATTGATGATGCAAGAATGGGCTGCTGCCATCAGTCAGGATTTGGTCCAGAAGTTGATGGACAGCATGGCCAGGGCAAATTGCAGAGGTCTTGAAAAAGAAAAGAAGGGCCAACACTGCAAATATTGACTCTTTGCATAAATGTAATGTAATTGTTAATAAAAGCCTTTGGAACTTATGAAATGCTTGGAATTCTACTTCAGTACACCATAGAAACATCTGACACAAAGATCTAAAAACACTGAAGCAGCAAACTTTGTGAAAACCAACACATATGTCATTCTTTTGGCAACGACTGTATACAGGGTGGATCCCCAACTCTTTCACGTTGTTTTGTGTCTTTTCTCACACTGCAGAATTTTATGCACTGGCTAATTAGATAATTGCACATGTCAGCAGGTGGACAGGTGTGCCTAATAATTTGCCCATTGAGTGTAAATGGTTATGAAATTTGCTATATATTATATAGATTGATAACTTTGCCTGATATGCATTTACAAGCAAATAGGAAAGGTGCTATATGCTAAGCCGACTGCTGTAGCTGACTATATGAAGCATTTACAGACAGACAGACAGACAGACAGCCAGACAGACATGTCTCTGATTTGAAGCTGTCTGGTGTTTTCCTGTTGAAGTAAAACCTCAATTGACCCTCAAGAAGGTGAAACAGCAGATAGGCCTCATTTTGAAATGCTTACTGAAAAACATATGTTGGATGCGGGCAGAGCTGCTGAGTGTCAGATGCCAACTACTGTTTGCCAGTTCGCAAAATAAGACTGGTTAGCTGAAGTGGTGCCAGTGCTGATCCTTTCACTTTAACCCTCTAGTTTTACATTGGCAACGGGCACATTTTAGCACCTTTTTGCTAATGTCACTCCTCTGGCAGTCGCCAGGCCCAGGCTCTCTTCAACAAATACTGGATTGGCAGAAGTGCTACCAGAGTTGCGAGTCCAGAAATGGCAGCTTTCGTTACCAGGCTATGTGGAATGTTCTTTGGACATTACTCAGTTATACGGTCACCTTATAAGATCCCTTTACATGTGGGATGAATTGTGTTCACCGTTTTTGACCATCTGCTTGCATTATTTTTGGACTTCTTGTTTTTTTTTGATCTGATCCTAAACAGAAGAAGCCATCGCGGATTGAGGTTCTTAGGCTTTGCTGAAGAATCAGCATTGAGTGACCACGACTGAGGCCCAGAATGCTACAAATTGGCTCCTGTTATTACCTTTAAATGCTTTCTCTGTGTTATGTTCCAGTCAGGATTTCCCCACCGGCTGAAGTTCAGATTCATATTTTATGTCTGGTTTCTTCATTTTCTATTTTTTTTAATTTATGTTAATGATGCTTTGGTTCATTATTCTTTTTTTTTAATTTTGTTTCCTTGCCTTGTGTTTTGTGGGTGGTTCCCCAAGAGAGAGAACCACTTCCCCACCACTGCCAGGAATTGCCCTCAGCCCTTTAAAGGTGATGTGTTTCTTCACAGTCCCTTGCGGTTCATTGCAATGTGCTTGGGAGTTGGTGAATGTTTTTTTGTGGTTATTTCTGTGCTTTTTGTGATTTCTGGAATTTTGACCTTTTGGCTCTGTCTTTTTTTGCATTCGCCATTGGATTGCTGTATTGGAACTTTGTTCCCCTGGGATCACATTTGTTGATGAGCAATGCCTGGTCTTTGCAAGACAAAGTGATTGACATTCTACCCAAAGAGTTCCATTTTCTCATCAGGTATATTGGGAAAAGGATATTAAGTATAGAGCTGCCAGGCAAGAGGAACAGAGGAAGACCAAAGAGAAGGTTTATGGATGTGGTGAGAGAGGACATGCAGGTGGTGGGTGTGACAGAGCAAGATGACGAGGACAGAAAGATATGAAAAAAGATGATCCACTGTTGCAACCCCTAACCGGAGCATCAAGAAGAAGACCAGAGAATTGCTCATGCTTTCAGAGTCTTTACATGCTGTTTGGCAAACCCCAAGTGGGAGTTAGCTGCTCCACCCATCTCAGCAGAGGACATCTGGAGCTCTGTTAGAGTGACCTTTAAGTTCTTGATCACCTCCCTGACCCAGGTCCGTCCTGACCATTTACTCATTTTAACTGAACGGTCAGCTCTAGGAAGAGTCCTGGTGGTTCTAAACTTCTCCCATTTCACAATTATTGTGCTCCTGGGGACACTCAAAGCTTTAGAAATGGTTTGACCCCCCTTGCCCTGATCTGTGCCTGCTTCACCACTGTTTGATCATGGAGGTCAACAGAGTGCTCTTTCGACTTCATGGCTTGGTTTATCTCCTGATATGCATTGTAAATTGTTGGACCTTCTATACACAGCTACATGTGGGCCTTACTAAATAATGGCCAGACAATTCAGTTTACCACAGGTGGACTCCAGTCAAGTTCTAGAAACATCTCAAGAAGAATTAAAGCAAAACAGGATGGACCTGAGCACAATCTGAAAACTTGTAGGAGTGAGAGATTTCAGTTTATGATTTTTAATAAATTTGTAAACCTTTCTGAAAACAAATCTTTACTTTGTCTTTATGGGTCATTGAGTGTAGGTCAATGGGCACTAAGGACACATTTCCCCATTTAAGCTGAAGTCTACAGCTTAAGTGACGAGGTTCTGAATCCAATGAATTTGTAGTGATGGCCAAGAAAAAAATTCATCTCATGGTTTTGTAGAGAATGGACATAACAAAGTTTCTGATAGAATGGCAGCTTATGGTGACTAGTGCTGGAGAACACCAACGATATTTAAAAACGTTCATGAAAAACTCTCACATTACTCGTGTTACAAATCGGAAATCATCTAGCCGTATGCTCACAACGTGAAAAGTGCATGCATTTTTTGAAAAAATATTGGTAAAGAAATACCTCTGGAATAAAGAAAGTAGGCCATAAACACATTTTCATTTTGTCATTAAGGGTTATTGAGCATAGATTGATGGGCGAAAATGTCAAGTGTATCCATTTTACAATTAAAGCTACAGCACGATAAAGTGTGTTGAGAGAGAAGAGATCTGAGTGCTTTCTGAACCCACTGTATGTAATGTATACTGTGAACGACACGGGGGAGCTACAGCACCCCAAACACAAAAGCACAAAAAGGATCAAACTCAAGTATAAAGGTAGAAAGAGTTGTTATTGTGGGAAACTCTTCTCCCTAAGCCTTTCCCATGTTGCAACCGCCTTACAATACAGCGCACAGTTACAATAAAGTACTCTTCTTCTTCTCTCCATCACTTGGTCACTGTCACTTCTACTCTTCTCTGCAAGCTTTGTTCACTCTGGGTTCTGGAGCTGAGGTACCCAGGAGTACTTCTGTAGTCCGAAAGGACTGACCTGGGAATCATTTCTGGGTGAAATAGGAGCTTGACAAAGTAGGATTCCCAAGTTCCCGCAGGATCATCCACAGAGCCCAAGAGGGCTGCTTTGGCAAACTCCAGGTCCCATGTTGCCCACTGGGAATCTGGGGCACCGTTGCAACCCAGGGTGGGGTCAGGGATGGGGGGTAGCCTGCCACCTAGCAGTTTGGGGCTTGCAGTGCACTACAGGTGCTGCCTTCCCCTATCCTTCCCCTTCATGAGTGTCCTTGCTGGGTAAGGATGCTGGCCGTCCCTCCCCTCACAATATGTTTTATGTGTCTAGGTGCTCTCCCATGTCCCTTGTGTTTTGTGACATCACAACTCCTCAGCTTCCCTCTGACTCTTTAGGTCCGAACTTCGAGAGTACAGGTGGGCTGCATCATGGTGTCTCTGTAAGTTCTTTGTTTCATTGTTGGATTTTTTGGTTTTGGTCGTTTTCTGCTCAGCTTATTGGATCTCTCTTTCTGGACTACATATTGAGATTTGTTCACTCAGGATTGCTCTCTGGCTACTCCTAATTGCTTCTTTTTGAACCTTTACGGTATTTCCACTATTTTGAATAAATATTCCTTTATTTCTAAAGATTTCTTCTGTGATTGTGTCTTCAACCAAATGTTTATATGGTTCCCTTTCTTTGAGAGGCACCTTTTGACATTTTTAATTCCTTAAGTTAATTTATGTGGTGTACAACATTTTTGGGCCTGGTTGGACTGAAACAGGCTAGTGGAGTTGGTATTAAGCCCACTGGAGTGAGGCCCTTCCCAGGCAGGAAAAGTGGAGGGGCAGACCAAGGAAGCTTAGCCTAACCTAACCTAACCAGGTCTAATCTAACATTCTGAAGGCCTCACACCCCTTTCTTGTGATGGTCCTGACTCCATTTCAGAACAGGTATTTTATAGGTGAGCAGCTTTAGGAGATTCCCTCTGACAGAGCACTCGTGCCATGGTCCCTGCTCTCCATTTTTTACGTCGTTGTCCTATTAACTGTCAAGCTTTCATGCTTCTCCTTGCATGGATGACAGATATTCTTGTTTAAGTGTGTTCCCATGTGGTTATCTGAACTATTGGAGCCGATAAACAGGAGGTGGTCTGTTTTGACAGTGATCTCTATCGCCTGGTCCTGCCTGACTCTGGCTGTAACAGGCTTTCCTGTTTCTCTGAGCTCTAGTGCTGCTCAACTTGTCGTCTTAATTCTCCACTTCTTTGGTATGCTGAAGGTGACTCAGCTGAATTTCCATTTCATCGCATTCTTTTTCTCACTTTTCTTTTGAAGATTTTATTTTTGGGGATTGTGGGCTTTCATGCTTGCCCTTTAGACCAGATGACTTCCTATTTGGTAAAGGTAGACTCCCATTAGAAAATTAAAACAATCTGGACGAGAGCAGGCCATTCAGCCTAACAAAGCTTGCCAGTCCTGTCCACTTAATTCTTCTAATAAAACATCAAGTTGAGTTTTGAAAGTCTCTGATGTCCTACTGTCTACCACACCACTTGGTCACTTATTCCATGTGTCTGTGGTTTTCAGGGTAAAGAAAAACTTCCTAATGTTTATGTGAAATTTACTCTTAAACAGATACCAAACGTGTCCCCGTGTTCTTGATGAACTCATTTTAAAGTCAATGTCTTGATCCACTGACTTAATTCCCTTCCTAATTTTAAACACTTCAGTCAGGTCTCCTCTTAATCTTCTTTTCCTTAAACTGTAAAGGCTCAGCTCTTTTAATCTTTCCTCGTAACTCATCCCCTGTAGCCCTGAATCAGCCTTGTTGCTCTTCTCTGGACCTTTTTCTAGTGCTGCTGTGTCCTTTTTGTAGCCTGGAGACCCAAACTGCACCCAGGACTCCAGATGAGGCCTCACCAGTGTGTTATAAAGCTTGAGCAGAATCTCCTGTGACTTGTACTCCACACATCAAGGCGCTATAAAACCTGACATTCTGTTAGCCTTCTTAATGGCTTCTGAACACCGTCTGGCAGTGGATAGTGTCGAGTCCACTACGACTCCTAAATCCTTCTCTTAAGGTGTACTCTATGTGTAACGCTTTACTTTTACTGACATTAAATTTCATCTGCCACGATCTGCTCAAGCCTCTATGCTGTCCAAGTCCTTCTGTGATGATTTAATGGATTCCAAATTATCTGCCAATCCATCTATCTTGGTATCATCTGCAAACTTAATCAGCTTGTTATTTCAATTCTTATCTAAATCATTTATATATATTAAAAATAGCAGCGGCCCTAGCACTGACCCCTACTGGTCACCACTCTTAATGTCATCCAATTCTGATAAGGTTCCTCACACCGTCACCCTCTGCTTCCTGTGTCTGAGCCAATTCTGCCCCCATCTACGCTCCACACCCTCAACTCCCACTTTGTTTTAGTTTGATGCCTATCCTCTCGTGTGACGCTGTTATAATATGTTTTGTTATTAAGTTTAATGTCACTGTTCTCTGTGCCCACTGTTATGGACTCATTCATACAGGCAGACCAAGTATGGTACACAGGGGCACAGCATCAGTATTTAGAATTGCCGAGCCAAGCACAGGACTAGAGAGCCAAAGACAACTGGAGAATTGAATAGTCAGCCTAAAGACAGACCAGTATATTTCTGTCTTCTGTCAGCACACCATCCTCTTTCCTTGTTGGGAGAATGAGAACTGTATGTAGGCACTGTGCTATTCCTCTATTTTTGAAGGTGGGATTTGAGTCCTTTCCTGTCCTTGTTTGGATCCATAGAAGGAGCCTGCACATGGAGCAACCAGAATATAAGGATGGACCTACGACCAACACACTTTGAAGCTGCCAGGCGGAAGATTATGTCTTCCGTCCGGTGAAAATCCTTTCAGCGTGGCAACGAAAGATGGCAGACTGCGTAGGTCAAGACACCCACATTGCTTGATAGAGTCTGTCATAAGCTTCCCGTCTGTAATACTGCATGAATCCGTCAGTAAAGAGCTAAATTATCCTCTATACTTCTCGTGTAATCTTGTAACCATCATATTGCATGCTGGGGGGGATAATGCCTTTTTTTATTTATAATTATTTAAATTCAAGTTAATTAAAACGCCGCAATTGAAAAGAACACATTTCCAGAGAGCTAATGCCTCTTAAGGAAACAGACGCCTGTTGTGGTGTGAAATTTTGCATATGAGTTGATAAATACTTTGTATGTCTTTATTGATAACTTAGACATTAGTATTATATCATTGATAAGAACAGCAATGGTTTGATGGTTAGGACCCCCCCCCCCCCCTCTTAGGACTTACTCTCTTTGTAATTTTATGACAAGGTCGGGGTGAACTGTCTCAAACCAGTCTTGCAAGTGATTCTCTGCAGGGCTCTCTCAATCAACCCCCTGATGGAGGCCAACTACCTCGCTGGCAAGCTTCACCTTAACAAGTGGAATTGGTGGCAGGTGTTAAACCATTGCGTCGCTCCAGAATTCTATTGGCCTAAAGATGCCTGAAGCCATTAAGCACCACAACGTCTTATTGGCTGTAGGGTTTGGACAGAGAGAGTCTATAAATTTGCTTGCTTTAGCCCTCCCTCTCTCTCTTTGGCCTACACCATCATCATGAAGGAGCATCTCACACACCATGAACTGAAAAGGACAGCACAATAAAAAGCTCAGCTGCCATAATTAGACAGGCATGCGGCCTGTCCTGAAGAAAGCTGACCAATAATGATGCCTTAACTAGAGACATTTTGAGTATCTAACAAGTCTGTGTGCCACCTGAAACTACACATCAGCACTTATCAGGTTGTATGGTTGCCAGCATTCACTTGTACTTTGCTTATTGTCATTATTTATGAATATTATCAAAAATACATTATTTAAAGTGTAACTTAACTCCTGCTTGTCTTTTGCTACACCTAATTGCCTGAGGTTATAAATGTAGAAGGGAAGGTAGGGAGAAGTTATAAAGTACAATACCTTATAAGCAGTGGTAAGTCTGTGAGAATTGACATTCTGACAAAGGCTACATATTAATAATACAAAAATGGAAAGTAGAGTAATAGAGAACTCTACCAAGACAAAACAGCACCTTATCAAATGCTTTCTAAAAGTCCACAGAAATAACATCACATACTCCACTCTGATCGTATCCTTTTGTTTGCCTCCTCATAGAATTCCAGCATGTTAGTAAAACACGACCTCCCTCTTCTGACCCCATGCTGACTGGTCAGTTAAACTCCTGTCCTTGCCATGTGCTCCTCAGTCTTATCCTTAATAATTCTTTCCATTAATTTCCTATGATGCACATTAAACTTACTGGCCTACTTCCATTCGGATCTTGAAACTTGGGAGTCACCCTGACTTTCAACTGGTCCGGCAGCCATCCATCCCCAGGCTACATACAGGCTCCCTCGGTGGACCGATACTTGGGCCCCCAGCGACCAGGGTGCTCGCACTGGGGCTCTCCCTCCCAAGCCTCCTCGACCCCCATTGCCTTCTGCGTGGAGAGCCGCCCATAATCCTGGTCACTCCTGCTCCTCTGAAATGCTCAGCAGGAGCGACGCGATCCATCTGCCCCGTGTGTCGGCCAAACACTCTTCTAGAGCTCTCCTCCCAGCTGCCTGCCTTTTCTTACTTGACTCCTGCATGGGCTTTTACGGCCTCCTGCCTTCTACTCTTCTTAAACCTCCATCTTTGTTTCTTCCCTCTCGATCTCCAGTGCCAGCCCGTAATTATATGGCTCCGTGGCCGCAGCTTCTCAAGCCAATGAAGAACGCGCAGGTGCGTCTCACCCCAATTACCTCATCAGCTCCTCCCACGGAGACTGACACAGCCAAACAGATCTTTTATTAAAAACTGGCCATCCGCTCGGAGCCGCGGACCCGCTATATCACATAGCTGTGCTTCTGCCTCTTGGAACTTGAGAGTTTTTTGGTAGGCTGCTTGCTTTTCATCATGAGAGACACCATGGCTTATGACATTGCGTCTGTCATCAGCTGCTGCTCAATGGTGATGGACTGGTGGCCCCGCCTCTCTAGGAATCAACCACAAAATACAGACGACCCCCGAAATTCACCGAGGTTACCTTCCTAGAGCACCCGTGAATTGTGAAAAACCACGAATTTTGGATGTGCTCAAAAAAATGCCTATTTTTATAATTTAAACCCTAAATATGCCCCCAAAACACTTTAATTTCATTTCAAACTCAGCTTAATACATTACCCTAACAAAAAGAATGTAAAGGTAAACCCATCTACTGTATAGTCCTGTACTGCTGTGTCTCCTGCAGTGCTAGCATGTCAAATACCGATGTTACCCCTATATGTACTGGAATTCATGCAAGAGCGTTTGCTTTGGTTTACGCTGTCGTTTTCTTTGATATAAGTAGGGTAAATACATCATAATTTAATTTAATTTAATAAAAATACAGTAAAATGTAAGGGTTCTCACCAATAATGAATGATATTGACTGAAGATGATGATGATGATGCATTAGCTGTGCAGTACGATGAAAGTATGTAATGAAGATAATGACTGCACAGCAAAGCAGAGGATTTACAGCTCCTTGGGTGGCACCTCTTCTTCAGGCGCTTCAGGAGGAGTTGTATCTTCTGACGGGTCTTCTTCTGGTGGGGTTTCATGCTGGCTTTTCTTGATAGGTTTGAGGAACATTGTGATGGGAAGTTGTGGCACAGCTTTTTAGTTCTGGGAGCAAATCCAATAGTTCAACCTTCTCCTGGAGTATCTTAAACTTTTTCTGGTGCTGAGGTTCATAGCCAGAAGCCTTAGAAGATGCAGAGTGTTTCGGCGGAATCTTAGAGCTTTAAGAAGCGAAAAACGAAAAACACGAGAACGCTCAACGAAGCACTTGAGAGAGCTACCCGCGGTAAACTGTTCTGAACTTATCATGACTTACAAACCAGAGCACACATTAAGATCTCAAGATGCTGGTCTGCTTATGGTTCCAAAGATTAATAAAATAACAATGGGAGGTTGAGCTTTTAGTTACAGGGCCCCTAAACTGTGGAGTGGTCTGCCTGCTACTAAAAGAGATGCCACTTCGGTCTCAGCTTTTAAATCCCGGCTGAAGACTCACAACTTCAGTTTAGCACACCCTGACTAGAGCTGCTGATTAACTGTACAGGCTGCATCTCTGCTGTTAGTCATTAGCACTAAAACATAAGTAACACGATAGTTAGAATTTGTTACTGACCCTCACCTATTCTGTTTCTCTTCTCGGTGCTCAGATGTGGCACTTGGTGCCACGGCCCACCAGCCAAGTTGTTTTGCCTGCCTAAGGTAAAGTCATCCCTGATGGAGGATCGCAGGAATCATGAGAAAGAGGAGTCCTTTCATCGGATTGGCTGGCCCAACACTGTTTCAGCCATGAAATGGCCAAATGGGGGAGGCAGCTTGATGGATGAGGTCTCCAGGAGTCTAAAATTATCCAAATCTTATTATGTGATATCATCTACTGTTAAATTCTGCTCCGTACCTCTAAAAAATTTTTATTTTTTATTGAGGATTTGTTCTGTTCTGTGTATTGTATTGTATTGACCCCCTTCTTTTGACACCCACTGCACGCCCAACCTACCTGGAAAGGGGTCTCTCTTTGAACTGCCTTTCCCAGGGTTTCTTCCATTTTTCCCTACTAGGTTTTTTTTGGGAGTTTTTCCTTGTCAAGGCTGGGGGGCTGTCAAGAGGCAGGGCCTGTTAAAGCCCATTGCGGCACTTCCTGTGTGATTTTGGTCTATACAAAAATAAACTGTATTGTATTGTATTGACCCCCTTCTTTTGACACCCACTGCACGCCCAATCTACTTGGAAAGGGGTCTCTCTTTGAACTGCCTTTCCCAAGGTTTCTTCCATTTTTCCCTACTAGGTTTTTTTTGGGAGTTTTTCCTTGTCTTCTTAGAGAGTCAAGGCTGGGGGGCTGTCAAGAGGCAGGGCCTGTTAAAGCCCATTGCGGCACTTCCTGTGTGATTTTGGTCTATACAAAAATAAACTGTATTGTATTGAATTGTATACGAGAATGCTGGGCTGCATCTGCCGGAGATGCGTCACAGGGCAGCAGCCAATCAGCAGCAAGGAGAAATGAATAACGCTCTTGGATTGGCTACTTTCACCATCACAAGCCGCCTTTTCCTCTAAGGTTGCTTTGTGTTCTCTCTACAGTGCAGTATTGCCACGAAAAAAGCCATAAAAAATTGTGGAGGATATTTGCGGTTTCCACTAACAATTATTAGTTAGGTTCTAAGGAAAAATCCGCAAACAACTGAGTACGCAAACTCTGAACAGCGACTTCGTGGTGGTCTACTGTACATGGAACTTCACAAATAAATAAAACTCTCATAAAATACATCATTTAACAAATGATGTCCTCACAGGTGGCGCAGTGGTAGTGCTGCTGCTTTGCAGTAAAAGACTGTGGAAGATTGTTGGTTCGCTTCCTGGTTCCTCCCTGTGTGGATAGCGCTTTGAGTAATAAGAAAAGTGCTATATAAACATAATGAATTAATTAATTAATTAACAATAAAAATAGCTAACACTATAAACATAAATGATTGCAATAAATGAATCAAAACCAAATAAAGACAAAAAAGAACCTTTACACATAAGCCAGAGGAAGAGCCCTGGCTAACACAAAACACTAAAAGAGCTCCAGTGGGGACTGGCCAGCTACACTATCATGTAACTTGTCTCATTGTTTTCTGGACATCGCACATTTTCACCCTCTCTTCAGCTTAAATTGTCACCCCTTAGTGAAAAGCATCCCACTGCTCCCACCATTGGAGCCGAGACTGAGTTCACTTTCAACAGTTTTGAACTGCAGAACAATTTTAAACAGGCCCTTCATTCAAACAAAGTTCACCAGTACATAACTTGCTGCGGTTTGTCTGTGTTGTTATTATGATTTTGCTCATTTATTATTCACTATCGGGCAGAGCGGCAGCGCAGTTGTTGCACTGAAACCTTGCAGTAAGGCATCCTGAGTCCTCCCTCCATGGAGTTTGCATGTTCTCCCTGTGTCTGCGTGGGTTTCATCCGGGTGCTCCGGTATCCCCCCACAGTCCAAGGACATGCAGGTTAGGTGGATTGGCAAACCTAAATTGGCCCTCGTGTGTTGTTGGGGTGGCAGCCTCTGATGGACTGGCACCCTATGCCAGCTGGGATACGCTCTAGCAGCCCCCACATTCCTATACAGGACAAAGCGGTTTAGAAAATGACTGACTACTGTGCTACCACAATATAGATATTGCTATTAATTTGTATTTTGTGAGTTGTTCTTGTTCTGTCAGAATCATTTATTATTTGAGGCAAGGCTAGTGGTTAGCAGAATGTCAAGTTCATACAATTCATAAGCACCGAAGGCAAGAAAACCCTTGCGAGATGGACATCTTCTCCACTGTAGACGTCACTTTCTGGCTTTACCTGTCACTGCCTGTCACAAATGCATGTGGTGGGTAAGGCAGGTGAAGAACAGGCTCAGACCCCATAGTGGGACAGGAAAGGCCGAATCACTTGACTCTGGTGTCAACTGAGGGATCTGGTTTGGAAACTGAATTTAAGTGATTGGGTCCTGGCCTTTGCTGTAAAGAAATCCAAAGATCAACAATTTTATAAAGCAAGCACTTGTCTGGGTGAAAATATAGATATTTCTGCTTTTGTAGTTATTATCGGCCTGCTTTGTGGTCTGTGCAGAAATGGCTAATTAAAGATATAAGCATTGATACACCAGACACAGTCTGGTCATAATTTCAGAGCATTTCTATTCTTCAGATTTCTGCCATTTAGCCATTTACTTCACTCTGGGTGACTCTGAGACCTTGAAGCCAATGTGCGGAGCACTCCAGAGTATTCTGTGCAGATAGAGCCCCAAAAATGACTCCCTGACCCATCCCTGCGTCTATCCTGGAATCCCTAGATATAAGGCAGGAAACAGCAGTAATGATAATGAAAAATTCCTAAATTGACAGCACATAATTTATCCCACATGCAAATAATATCCCAGCATGCTTAGGGCCATTAAACACATTAAGCTCCAGCAGGCGTCTCCTGGGACCTGAATAGAGAAATAACTGCGATGAGATGGTGGGAGGCTGTGAGCTACGAGAATGACATTCCAGAATGCCTGGGGTCACGACACACACCAAACTAAACTAACAGGGTAGAGTAAAAGGCGCTCGCTCAGCTGACAAAGGTCACTAGGGGTCTTCAAGTGTCCAGTCAGCAAGGATGCATTTTTTTATAGCACCTTACACCATCTGGTGCAGCATTCCTATTGTTACACTTTGGGCTTACTGGTGAATATTTTGAAGTTGGTAGGCTCTCATTAAACTTTGCACCGGATCAGCACTACTTTGAAAGTTTTTAACCAGCTAAAATGGAAAAAAAAAAAGGAATGGAGATAAGATAAGGCAAAGTAAACTGCTCACCATACAACAAAAGAGGCTCTCCTGCCAGCGAGGGACAAAGAGCACCAAAGAGGAAAAGCCGAGCAGCGCAATGGCGGACCTTTGTAATGCCGCAGACAGACACACAGTTGGGCTTCCCACCCAGAGTCTCACTGGAAAACCATCTCCGCCCACCGCTTCCTCATTAATTCTGAGTCAGAAAAAAAAACAAACATCGCTTCGTAAATGATTAACAGCAATAAAAAAAAAGAAAAGAACGGAAAGATTTCCTGCTTTCTATTTATGTGCCAGTCAGAGGTAAAGGGAACTGGAAAGGCAGCGTGAGTGACTGGTGGGGACCAAGGGGCACACAGACGTCTATTTCACATATCTATCTATCTATCTATCTATCTATCTATCTATCTATCTATCTATCTATCTATCTATCTATCTATCTATCTATCTATCTATCTATCTATCTATCTATCTATCTAAATCATATAGTGCCATTCATATCTATCTATCTATCTATCTATCTATCTATCTATCTATCTATCTATCTATCTATCTATCTATCTATCTATCTATCTATCTATCTATCTATCTATCTATCTATCTAAATGCATATAGTACCATTCATATCTATCTATCTATCTATCTATCTATCTATCTATCTATCTATCTATCTATCTATCTATCTATCTATCTATCTATCTATCTATCTATCTATCTATCTATCTATCTATCTATCTAAATTCATATAGTACCATTCATATCTATCTATCTATCTATCTATCTATCTATCTATCTATCTATCTATCTATCTATCTATCTATCTATCTATCTATCTATCTATCTATCTATCTATCTATCTATCTATCTATCTATCTATCTATCTATCTATCTATCTATCTATCATGGAGAATCCACTGCATCCACTAAACAGTATCATCTCCAGACAGAGGAGCAGCTTCAGCGACAGACTGCTGTCACTGTCCTGATCCACTGACAGACTGAGGAGATCGTTCCTCCCCCACACTATGTGACTCTTCAATTCCACTCTGGGGGGGGGTAAACGTTAACATTATTTAAAGTTACTGTCTGCTATATCTGCATTATTATCACTCTTTAATTTAATATTGTTTTTTATCAGTATGCTGCTGCTGGAGTATGTGAATTTCCTCTTGGGGATTAATAAAGTATCTATCTATCTATCTATCTATCTATCTATCTATCTATCTATCTATCTATCTATCTATCTATCTATCTATCTATCTATCTATCTATCTATCTATCTATCTATCTATCTATCTATCTATCTATCTATCTATCTATCTATCTATCTATCTATCTGATGCATTTAGACTAATAGATCTGGAAAGCCTTTTAGATAATCGTGAACTTTTAATATGGCAGACACCTTTTCTTTCTTTACATTAATAAAGGTAAGATGAACGTCAGAAAGGCCAACATGACCAGCACCAAGTCTGTTCAGCTGAGAGGCAAACCACTGGAAGACATAGAAGTCTTCACCTCCCTGGACAGTGTTGTCAAGAAGCAGATTCCAATGTCTGGGCCCGAATCCTCAAGGATAGAACACAATTTCTGCAGCAGAAAATTATCTGGAGTTCCAAGGAGATGATGCTACAAAACAAGATCAGGATATTCAATACCAACATTAAGGCAGTTCTTCTTTACGAACTGAGTGATGGAGGTTGGCAGTTAACGACTGGTAAGAAAGCTCAGACCTTATCAACATGTCTACGAAGGATACTCCAGATTAGCAGGCATAACACCATCAGCAACAATGTCCTTTGACAGAGAAGAGACCAGATGGATGCAGAAGATGAGACGTTAAAGAAGAAATGAGGATGGATCAGGCACATTCCCAGAAAGCATCCCACCAACATCACCAGACAGTCCCTAGTGTTGAATCTCCAAGGCAAAAGGAAGCCCGTGAAGCACCAGGACCTGGTGGCAGATACCATGAGGATGGGCTTCACTTGGGGTCAACTGGAACGAAAGGCGCGGGACAGAGGTGCCTAGAGGACACTTGGCAGCAGCCTGCACCCTAGGAGGACAAGAAGGCAGAAGGGAAGGGAAGGGAAGGGAAGGGAGAACTTATAGTATGGCGGCATCCAGCCTCTGTTTTCTTTCATGGGGTTGGAGGTCTTCTTTTTTTTCCTATAAGAAAGTAATCATTATCTGTTTTTCCAGTTTTGCACCAGAATATACTTTGACTTTGGCATATGAAAACAATTTGGTTAGACAACAGCCAGAACTCAACACTAATAATCTAGAATCCTTTTTTAAAACTAGAGTCAAAGACTTTTAATACTTTATTGATCTTTAAAGGATTTAATCAAAGGCGGGAATTTTATTGATCAGGATAACAAGAGCTGGAAATCTGACAGCACTCTTACTCATGAGTTAAATTTATACACTTTGTGTGGGCCACTAATTAAACAAATCAAGACAGTGCAGTTAAATGCTGAAGCAGAAAAGTAGGGGAGTGATCTGAAAGGATGGAACGAGAGGAGAAAGAATCAGGAGGTTAAAGGAGAAGGAAGAAAAGAAAGGAAGAGCAAGAGCTTGGCTGCTAGGATGAGGGCCTGAGAGGTGTGGATGGACGACACTTGCGGGGCTGCATCTCTCCTGCCCATAGGAATGAAAAGTCCAAAAAAGAGATCTTCTTAATATCGTTTTGGATTCTTCTAGACAACAATGAGATCAGAAAGAAATAAAATGGAGACATTTGTTTTGGTCTCATGGATCTCAGGTTTTTCTCCTGAGACAAAATCCCCCACTATTCTCACCAGTGCCCCCCTCTTGAGTTTCAGTAGAGATCTCAGCAAAGTCACACAATGGGCTCTGATTTTCCAACTAGTGTCTTCATCTTTCTTTTTTTTTTTTGTTGCAGTTTGAATGTATTTACGTTGTGCGTTCAATAATATCTGGTGAAATGTATGGGCAGTGGTTTGTGGAAATAAAACGCTTTACTGTGATCACAAAACTGTAGTCCTTGCTTCAGAATAATATGGTTGGTCTAATGTACATTACTGTGCTCCAGCTGCAACCTACTCAATGTAGAAAAAGTGGCATAGTGATTAAGACTTTGGACTTCAACCCCTTGAGGTGGTGGGTTTAAATCCCGCTACTGACACCAAGATGTGTCTGTCACTTCATCTGTCTGTGCTCCAACTAGAAAAGCAAAAGAAATGTAACCAAATGTTGGCAGTCACTTTAGATAAATGTATCAAGCCAATGATAAGCAAAAAAATTCAGACGTGAGCGTCAGTAGGCTTTGCACCTTAGGAACCTTCTTTATTCGGCTGCTCCCATTAGTGGTTGCCAGAGCGGATCATCTTCTTCCATATCTTTCTGTCCTCATCATCTTGTTCTGTCACCCCCATCACCTGCATGTCCTCTCTCACCACATCCATAAACCTTCTCTTAGGCCTTCCTCTTCTTCTCTTTCCTGGCAGCTCTATCCTTAGCATCCTTCTCCCAATATACCCCTCATCTCTCCTCCGCATATGTCCAAACCAACACAATCTCGCTTCTCTGACTTTGTCTCCCAACCATCCAACCTGAGCTGACCCTCTAATGTCCTCATTTCTAATCCTGTCCATCCTCATCACACCCAATGCAAATCTTAGCATCTTTAACTCTACCACCTCCAGCTTTGTCTCCTGTGCCACCGTCTCCAGCCCATATAACATAGCTGGTCTCACTGCCGTCCTGTAGACCTTCCCTTTCACTACTCTTGCTGATACCCGTCTGTCACAAATCACTCCTGACACTCTTCTCCACCCATTCCACCCTGCCTGCACTCTCTTCTTCACTTCTCTTCCATAGTCCCCATTACTCTGTACTGTTGATCCCAAGTATTTAAACTCATCCACCTTCTCCAACTCTACTCCCTCATCCTCACCATTCCACTGACCTCCCTCTCATTCACACACATGTATTCTGTTTTGGTGGTCCTACTGACCTTCATTCCTCTCGTCTCTAGAGCAGATCTCCACCTCTCGAGGTTCTCCTCAACCTGCTCCCTACTATCGCTACAGATCACAATGTCATCAGCAAACATCACAGTCCAAGGAGACTCCTGTCTAATCTCATCTGTTAACTTGTCCATCACCATTGCAAATAACAAAGGGCTCAGAGCTGATCCCTGATGCAATCCCACCTCCGTCACCCCTACCACAGACCTCACCACAGTCACACTTCCCTCGTACATATCCTGTACAACTCTTACATACTTCTCTGCCACTCCCGACTTCCCTCTCATTCACACACATGTACTCTGTTGAGATACCCGAACTATTCCATAACGTTTCAGCAATTTTTTACCGCTCTGATGCTCATCTTTTTGATCATATAATAGGTCTTTACAATAGCAGTTGACGAGAAGAATTCATAATTAATTGCAGAATTGCAGTATTTATGGTTCCTCTTGCACGATGTGGCTCAAAAACTAATTAGCACATCGTCATCTCATAACAGGCTTAAGTTTTGAGTTTGATATTTTTCCATCCAGCTGTTTTAGCTCTAGACTGTCCTCAAGAAATTGTGACACGCAGACACACAGACAGACTGACAGACAGACAGACACACACAGACACATGGCCATCATCGAGAAATCAATGTTTTCGGGATCAGGGGACCCTAAAAGAGATCCATCGAAAACATGAGATCGAAACTTTTGACGAATCTAAAGCTTTCGCTCCTCCCCCCCATAGATGATAGGTTAGGGTGAGGGAGAATGCAAAGCAAAAATAAGAAGACTTGAAGGAGAAATAAACAAGACTTGAACAAGATCTCTCAAAACCTAACCTGCCCTTCAAAACAAATTCTCAGTTTTGATTCCCTTTACATCATTTGTGTCTCATGTCTCCTTTTTTTCTAAGCTAGTTCTCCTAACTGAGGTGGGCTGGCGCCCTGCCTGGGGTTTGTTTCCTGCCTTGCACCCTGTGTTGGCTGGGATTGGCTCCAGCAGACCCCCATGACCCTGTAGTTAGGATATAGCGGGTTGGATAATGGATGGATGGATGGATAGTTCTCCTAACTAATTTTAGGAGAAACATCTGTGACAGAGTTGATTCTCACATGAAAAATAAATGAAAGTCTCCTTCAAGACTCATCGAAGAGCCATAAAAGATGAAGGATTGAGCAGTAAAGTTTTCCTATGGGCTCCTTTGCCACTCCAAGTGGTCTCCTGGTGAAGACCTGAGATTGCCGTCTGGAGTAAGGAACGGGGCTCATGGAGTTCCCTGCTGAAGACCATGGGATGGTGACGGTAACTGAGATGAATTTAATGAGGTGACTGAGCCTCCGCTTTCTTATTAGACCGGAGAGGGTTTGAAGAGGAGGCTTTAGTTTTAGTTGCTCACATATAGTGGATATTAAAGAGGCAGGTCCTGTCTGCGTTTTAACCTGGTGTCACACACGTGCGCATGGGAGGCAGCTAGAAGGACCAAGAGAAGGTAATTCCATGCCAGGCCAGGGGGTGCTGGGGTGTGATAAACCTTTCTCTTTTATCTCTGCAGAGCAGACACGGGAAATTGTGTCTGAGTCCAATGACGTCACTTCCGGTTCCTGCTCCAGGTGATGTCACTTCCTGTTACCTGTTTTAAAAGCCAGCCATCTTCCATTGTTACTCAATTTCTGTTGAGCCCATGACAAAAATTCGTGGAATGTGACATCGGCTTGAAATGCACAACTTTTTGGATGTGGTAGGAGAACTTCAGCTCCTAAAGTGAAACCCACAGCAACACAGGGAGAGCATGTAAAATGCCCAATGACGTGGCTGAGCTGCTCTTCGATCCCAGGAGTGAGGTGAGCCATTCACAATACAGACCACCACTAGTGCTTTATGGTGCTAAAATGTGGGGTCCATGGCAATGTATGAGTGTTAAGATAAAACAGTCCACTCAGGCTGCGGGTGGGTGAAGGTGTGCATGTGGTAGTGTGGGCGAGTGGCCCCAGGGCCTTGATGAGGGAATTGGCGGAGTTTGCATTCACGTGTAGATGCGTGCAGTTCAGCTGATTTCCTCTTTAATGCCCTGGGGTTGTACTTAATGTACCTATGCCTGCAGTAATATAAAAGGGGGCTCTGAACAGAATCGAGGGGGAGCAAATGAAGGACAGAACAGGAGCTGATAGGTTGGGAGAGCTTGAGGTTTAGGGTCAGTAGATGACTGCTGCGCTGATTGATTGCCTGAGTGGAGTTGTTCACCATTAAGTGGAAGGTATGGGAGATCGAGGGAAGGTGCGCTGGTAGCCAGGAGCTTAAGGGGCTAAAGATTAGTAGAGTTGAACCTGGGGGGCGATGGATCTCAGGCTGAGGTGAGCGACTGTGGCCACAAAGAAAGGTGGCCAGAAACCCGGTGAGCTTTAGATCGCTGATGGAGGCTAACGTGGGGACTCTGGTGTGCTGACTGAGGCCATAAATGTAACTGAGTCTGGGTGTCTCAATGATAGAAAAGATCTGCGACCTTTGTGTTTTTAACGACCAGGTTTTTAATTGTTTTTTTTGCTCTTAGAATTATTTTTTTATATCTCTCACAATGAACACTGGCTTATCAGGAATTATTTATTGACTTATTTATTGATAGACTTTTGCGCTGCACTTAATTTGATTTTTTGGAACACTTTATTAAATAAAAGCACTGAGCACTTCCATACCTTCTCTTGCTGTGCTGTGTTCTTAATGCTCAGGCCATCCTCAGTCAATGATTATGAATGAGTATGCCAGCTGTGGGCAACCTGGACAACATATAGGAACACTGAAATGCAATACAGGCACACTTAAACAAGCTGGCACACTCTCAAACAGACATACACTACAGGCACACTTTCACACACGTGTAGTATGGGCACACTTAAACAAGCTGGCACATTCTCAGACACACTTGGAGTATAGGCACATTTAAACAAGCTGGCACACTATTGCACATATGGAGTACTGTGACACTTAATCAAGCTGGCACTCTCTCACACAGGCCAGCAGTACAGGCACACTTTCACACACACATGTAGTATGGGCACACTTAAACAAGCTGGCACACTCTTGCACATATGGAGTACAGTGACACTTAAACAAACTGGCACACTCTCACACACACACACATACACGTAAGTAGGGGCACATTTAAACAAGCTGACATGCTCACACACACACATTTGTAGTATGGACACAATTAAAAAAGGTGGCACACTCTCACACACACATGTAGCGTGGGCACACTTAAACAAGCTGGCACACTCTTGCAGACATGGAGTACAGTGACTCTCACACAGACATACAATACAGACACACGTTCACACAATCAATGCTGTATGGCACATTTAATCAAGCTGGCACACTCTGACACACACATGGCGTACAGGCACACTCTCACACACGCATATGTAGTATGGGCACACTTGAATACACTGGCACACACTTTCACATATGGAGTACAGTGACACTTAAACAAGCTGGCACGCTCTCACACTCACATACACATGTAGTAGGGGCACACTTAAACAAGCTGGCACGCTCTCACACACACGTTTCCAAGTGTGCTCACACCCAGACACACTCCTGCTCCCTTTGGCCCTCACGTTTATTTAAATTTCAGCTCCACAGCACAGGTTGTAATTTTTTTGTTAAGTTTTTTTTAAGTCAGCTTCACCAACCCGTCTGTCTCCACTTTGCCAGTTTTTCTGACTTGCTGCCATTCTTAAGATGTTGGCTCCCACTTTGCTCTACTGCTATTTCAGTTCTTTGCTGTTTTTCTGAAGCAATGCCAGGCGTGACAGTAGACTCATTTTTCTCACCCTTCTTGCCTCTCACCTCTTTTGTGTTGTGCCTCTTGGCACAAGAGTGCCCAGCATTACTCTTTGCTTTGAGCAGGCCTAGTTTCCTGGGTGGAGTTCGGTGCCAGTAGCCATCAAGCAGATTTCTACACCTTGATGTACGTCCGGTTCATTAGTCACCAGCGTACAGGCTATGGCTGCCAGGCACTTTGTCCTGTGAAACACAACAGAAACACAACATCCTGCTCTTTAGCAGCCTTTGGCAGTAACAACAGGGAAGGAGGTCAGAGAGTTGACACATGTGGAGCTTGGAGCAAGGGGCTGGCACCCATTCAGGACCCTACATGTCTGGTGAGAGCCTCAAGCCCCCTTTCCCTTTTGTTTCAGGCATCACCCTTTATCAAAGCAGTCCTGGAAAAAAAGATGCCTACTGGCGGGCAGGATTAAAAATATTTTTTTGTGCCAAAAGTTTACTGAGAGACAGGAAAGGTGCCCGTTGCGCCAATTGTTCACATGTTCCACAGTCATGTCTTACTTATGTGACTCAGCCAGGAGGGCTCTGAAGTGCTTGGACTTGCCAGCCAACGCCCTGCATGATGTGTGCCAGTCTGTATAGGGGCATAACAGAGCTACCGGTCTCATAGATTAGATTGGTTCAATCGAAATCACCCAAAAGTGCCAGATTTGAGAGGAGACTTGGACATACAACTCAGGATTCAGGTAGGCACAGGAGGCACATTTCAGGGGACTGAGGGGCAGCTTTCGGCACAATAGAAACCATAGAATAGTAAATCCCGCTGGTCCACCAGCAAATGGAGAATAAAATGGCTCATTGTGGGAAAAAAAGTGTGGGTATGGGCATTGAGGTGAGTGAGGTGGGCATGGATATCTGTTTAACTATGGGTTGTAGCGGATGGCTTGCCAAGCCCACACCTGAAGGATGGAAGGTCTGGGAGAGAGACAGTACTTCCTCCGGGACACTTGAGGGCAGCCACCTGGTTTGTATCGGGGGCCACGGGATTGGAGCTTAGAAGCTCAACCCTATTGAGTGCCCATGGCCACTGCCAGGGGGCGCCTGAATGATTCCGGAGCCATGGAGTGCAGCACTTCTGCCACACCAGGAAGTGCTGCCGGAAAAGAAATCAGGCACACCTGGAGTGCTTCCAAGTGTCCATGCAGCTCTTCCTGGTGTGGCGGAAGTCCTGCAGCGAAGTCATCAAGGAGCACCTTGAGCTCATCTGGGTGAAATTTAAAAAGGGGCCGCCTCACTGCGTTAAAGGAGCCGGGGTCCGGAGGAGGAGGAGGACTAAGCGTGTGAGGAGAGGAGTGGAGGCGGCTGAAGACAAAGTGACAAGAAGAGTGAAGAGGAGAAGGAAGGAAAACAGGGCCGAGTTTGTTGTTGTCGTGATTTGTGTATTGTGCAGAAAAGCAATTAAAAGTGTGCTACTGGGAGTCATGTGTCTCGGTGTCTGTCTTATGCAAAGGGCTGATCTTCACAGGGCATCTAAATTAAAGTGTAAGGAGTGTAACTGAATTTGCACCTAAATACGGTCGTTTGCTTTGCAAAAATAAAATCACAAAATAAATGGTGCTTTGCATCCAGCGAAATTCGTGCCATTGAGCCAAAAAGAAAGTCATTTAGTTCCTGTCTGGAAGTCTTTACATTCTGTCACACACGTGCGCATGGCAGGCAGCTAAAGGGCTTGAATGGGGGTAATTCTGAGGCAGACCGAGATGTGGTAGAGTGCACTGACTCTTTTTCTCACTTTGAGGTCACTTCTTAGACTGGCCTTTAAAAGCCGCCACCTTTCCTTGATCCCCTCAATTCTATTTGGGACTCCATTTTGTACACACCAGTGGAAGACTTTAAACCGTTTCCACCCAGGAAATAATATATACGGGTGGCTGCCCCAAACCTTTCTGTGGCTTTTTGTTGATTTTGTGACAATATGTTCATTCTGCATGAACTTTATTAAGTACGTAAAATAATCACATAAACACCGTCAAAGGTTTGGGGATCCACCCCGTATATTGCAGAGCAGTTGAAGAAGGAAATAATGTCTTTACAGAGTGGAGTTCAAGACGGAGCTGAAAATGACAAAATGGAGATTGTATATACCACAGGCCTGGAGGGCCGCAGTGGCTGCAGGTTTTCATTCTAACCCTGTTCCTAATCAGTGACCAGTTTTCACTGCTAATTATCTCCTTTTTCCCTTCATTTTAATAGCCAGGTCTTTAAGGATTTGGTCCTCTAAATTGATTCTTTTCTTCATTAAATGGCAGCCAAACAGAATGAGATGTGAAACGAACCAACAGATGACCAGCTAAACTGGGGTTTCAAACTCCAACCAATTTCACTCCAACCAGTTTCTTAATGAGAAGCCAATTCTTGCTGTTAATTAAACTCGTTACAGTGATCCCTCACTATATCATGCTTCGACTTTCGTGGCTTCACTCAATCGTGATTTTTTTCTCATACACGCTTACGTCACTATGCATGCGCTTTCTGAGAACTTTTATCTCAGCCCCACGATGGCTCCTAAACGTGCTGCTTTTTCTAAGCCTTCTGACAATGAAACTAAGCGCCGGAGGAAGATGCTTACCATCCAGGAGAAGGTGAAACTCTTGGATATGATCAAAGATGGCAATACCCTACAAAAGCCTCCTCACGCATATGAAAAGACAGCACCAGCAACTGCCTATCAAGATGTTCTTCAGCCGCACACCCGGACACCCACTGCCTACTCCTAGTACTCCTTCAGCGGAAGAAGACAACGACACACCTGCTGAAGATACTGCACCACCTGAAGACTCTCCTACTGAGGTCGTGCCTTCATAGGTTAGTGGTTGTATGTAATTAAATGTACAGTACAATAATAATAATATGATGTTTGTAACGTCTAATATGTCTTATTTTCTCTTATTTTGTCTAATATATTGGGTAATATGAGTGTAATGGTGATTAAAGGGTGTTATTTCATGTCTAGAGGGCTCTAATAATGTTAAAAAAAGTATTTAGAAGGTCGTAAACAGGTTTTCTATACTGTAACTGCGAAAATATTCGATTTATAAATAAAGAATCCTACTTCGCGAAAATTCATTTATCGCGGTAGAGTCTGGAACGGATTAACCGTGATAAACGAGGGTTCACTGTACTTAATTCCATGGCTTGCTGCTACTCTAATTTCCCAAATTGTGGATTCTCTTTTTCTGATTATTGACCTGAGAGATCAACCTCACCAAGACCCTCACCTTTCGTTGTGTTCAGATACTGTGGTTAGCTGGTCACCTGATTGCTCGTTTTGTGTCTCATTATTGTTTGGCTGCTAATTAAGGAAATAGTAAGAACTAAGGGGTCTGAGTCGAGTTAATTAAATCTAAGGAAAAAGAAGTTAATTAGCAGCAAAAACAGGTCACTAATTAAGAAGGTGGTTAGAGTGAAAACCTGCAGCCATTGCGGCCCTCCGGGACCGGAGTTCGACAGCCCTGGTATATACAGTCGGCGGAAAGAAGTCATGTCATGGGCTAATGGCATTCTGGAACCGGAAGTGACATCAGGAAGAGGAAGGGTCTTGAGGACTGGAACTGGAAGTGATGTTGATGCAGTTGTTTGAGGACCAGAAGTGCTGGTCAGTTGTTCTGCAGGGAGAGAGAAGAAATAGTTGGAGGGCAGCGCCAGTCCCTGGTCCGGCAGGTAGCTATATTTATTTGAGCCTGTAAACTGTCTCTTAAGCACACGTGCATGACAAGTATTCATTTTGTGACGTGTGAGTCGCTGTCTTGCACCCCAAAACACGAGGCTGAGTCTCAGTACTTTAGCAAAACCAACTTTATTTAGCTTGAAATAGGAACAGCACAGTTATTTATTGCACGACTTTCCTATACACAGACACAGCAAACGGGCATAGCCGGTGCCAGGTCAGTGGCCAAGTTATACAGTTCCCTGCATTTATAATGTCCCTTGCATCACCCATCGGTGACAGGCATTTAAAGCGTGACCGCGTTTGGCTTGTAGTTGATTCCATGGTGCTATGCTGCTGCACTGTGAACCTGCAGTTGCCTCAGCAATGGACAAGCAGCCCTCCACAGATGCGACAATTGTGCTTAGGCCTGTTGTCCCGTTTGTGGGGTGTCCTAATAGAGTTCAGAAACCTCACAATTTATTAACTTTAAATATACAGTACTGTGCAAAAGTTTTAGGCAGGTGTGAAAAAATGCTGTAAACAAAGAATGCTTTCAAAAATGGAAGTGTTAATCATTTATTTTCATCAATCAACACAATGCAGTGAATGAACAAAACAGAAATCTAAATCAAATCAATATTTGGTGTGACCACCCTTTGCCTTCAAAACAGCATCAATTCTTCTAGGTACACTTGCACACAGTTTTTGAAGGAACTCGGCTGGTAGGTTGTTCAAAACATCTTGGAAAACTAACCACAGATCTTCTGTGGATGTCGGCTTCCTCACATCCTTCTGTCTCTTCATGTAATCCCAGACACACTCGATAATGTTGAGATCAGGGCTCTGTGGGGGCCATACCATCACTTCCAGGACTTCTTGTTCTTCTTTACGCTGAAGATAGTTCTTAATGACTTTGGCTGTATGTTTGGGGTCATTGTCCTGCTGCAGAATAAATTTGGGGCCAATCATACGCCTCCCTGATGGTATTAAGTATCTGCCTGTATATCTCAGCATTGAGAACACCATTAATCCTGACCAAATCTCCAACTCCATTTGCAGAAATGCAGCCCCAAACGTTCAGGGAACCTTCACCATGCTTCACTGTTGCCTGCAGACACTCATTATTGTACCGCTCTCCAGCCCTTCGATGAACAAACTGCCTTCTGCTACAGCCATTTTTCTGCACCCCAGTTTCTATGTTTTCGTGCATACTTGAGTCACTTGGCCTTGTTTCCACATCGGAGGTATGGCTTTTTGGCTGCAACTCTTCCATGAAGACCACTTCTGGCCAGACTTCTCCGGACAGTAGATGGGTGTACCTGGGTCCCACTGGTTTCTGCCAGTTCTGAGCTGATGGCACTGCTGGACATCTTCTGATTTCGAAGGGTAATAAGCTTGATGTGTCTTTCATCTGCTGCACTAAGTTTCCTTGGCCGACCACTGCGACTACGATCCTCAACGTTGCCCGTTTCTTTGTGCTTCTTCAAAAGAGCTTGAACAGCACATCTTGAAACCCCAGTCTGCTTTGAAATCTTTGTCTGGAAGAGACCTTGCTGATGCAGTAGAACTACCTTGTGTCATGTTGTTGTGCTTAATCTTGCCATGACATGACACTGTCTTCCACAACCTCACCTTGGTAGCAGAGTTTGGCTGTTCCTCACCCAGTCTGAAGCCTCCTACACAGCTGTTTCTGTTTCAGTTAATGACTGTGTTTCAACCTACGTGTGACATTGATGATCATTAGCACCTGTTTGGTAGAACTGGTGGATCAGACACCTGACTAGAATCCTACAAAATCCCTGACTTTGTGCAAGTGGACCTATAAGAATTGATGTTGGTTTGAAGGCAAAAGGTAGTAACACCAAATATTGATTTGATTTAGATTTTTCTTTTGTTCGCTCAATTTGCATTTTGTAAATTGATAACAATAAACAATCATTATTTATATTTCTGAAAGTATTCTTTGTTTACAGCATTTTTTCACACATGCCTAAAACTTTAGCACAGTACTATATATTTCAAAGTATAAATTATACAGGTTAAATGTATTAATTATTAATTACTTATTAATTTAGTATTTAAATAAAGATCTCTAGTGAGAATCACCAGACTCATTTCCCATCACGTGTGGACATTTTGTTGTTCTGGTAGTATGAGCCCCACCTCGTCATTTCTGCTGAAAATGTTTTGGGAGCCACAATCCTAAAGATGCATCGGAGACAGAATAGAAACTTGAAGCTCCGTGGCACACTGAGAGTGCTCATCCTCAACCACTATCTCAGGAATCAAGAAGCAGCAACGGGTGGGTGCTGGCTACTGATTCAGAAGGGGGGGAGTGCCTGCTAAGGGGAATTGTGGGGGAAGACATGGCTTTATCTGTAGTGAGACAAAACATAGTAATGTGCACATGAGGAAAACAACAGCAGAGGCAGTCAGTCCATTAGGTGACACAGGCAGCCCCCTAGGGTGCTGTCATCTAAGGGGCACCATTTACCATGATATCAAAATAGGTGGATTAGCAGATAATTTGGAATTCGCTAAATCATCACAGAAGGGCTTGGACAGCATACAGGTTTGGGCAGATTTGTGGCAGATGAAATTTAATGTCAGTAAATGTAAAGAATTACACATGAGAAGTAAAAATGTGAGGTGTGAATACACAATGGGAGGTCTGAAAACTGAGAGCCCACCTCATGAGAAGAATTTAGGAGTTGTAGAGGACTCCAAGCTATCAACTTCCAGCCAGTGTTCAGATGCCATTAAGAAGGCTAACATAATGTCAGGTTATATAGCGCCTTGATGTGTGGAGTACAAGTCACAGGAGGTTCTGCTCAAGCTTTATAACACACTGGTGAGGCCTCGTCTGGAGTCCTGTGTGCAGTTTGGGTTTCCAGGCTACAGAGAGGACAAAGCAGCACTGGAAAAGGTCCAGAGAAGAGCAACTAGGCTGATTTAGAGGCTACAGGGGATGAGTTATGAGGAAAGATTAAAAGAGCTGAGCCTTTACAGTTTAAACAAAAGAAGATGAAGATGAGACCTGACTGAAGTGTGCAAAATGATGAAGGGAATTAGTCCAGTAGATCGAGATGGAGACTTTAAAATGAGTTCATCAAGGACACGGGGACACAGTTGGAAACTTGTGAAGGGGAAATTTCTCACAAATGTTAGGAAGTTTTTCTTTACACAGAGAACCACAGACACTTGGAATAAGTGACCAAGTAGTGTGGTGGACAGTTGGACTTTAGGGACTTTCAAAACTCGACTTGATGTTTTTTTGGAAGAAATAAGTGGCTAGGACTGGCGAGCTTTGTTGGGCTGAATGGCCTCTTCTCGTCCAGATTGTTCTAATGTTCTGTAAGTTAAGGGATGTGCACTCCGAACACTGTGGAGGGGATCATCCCCTTTGTGACTGTGGTAAAATAGGTCTGTGGCTAAGCAGAAAGTAGTCATTAGGGTTAATAAATAAATAAGTGGCCGGCTTGATCTCTGTGGGTGTGCGGCCCCCTGAGCAGCTGTATGGAGTTGGTATGAGCTGTATGGGCTGATTGAGACGGGGTGCACCCCCATGCGAGAGGGGTGTGGTCTGTCTTGATTGCTTCATTGGCTTCATGCGGTCTGCGTTAGAGTCACTGCACCCACAGATGTATGTAAGGGGGAGTCGGACAAGAGAAGGCAGAGAGAACTGAGAAGTGTAAGAGAGAGAGAAAGGTGAAGTTACGTGGAGGTGTGGAGGCAAGCGGTCAGGAGTCTCACGGAGGAATGCAACGTTTTTGAGATGGATCTGTTACCACTGAACAGGAATGGGGTAGCAAGGGGCAATCATTGGTCTCCCTTAGGATCAGACAGGCGGCAGTTTTCGTGAAAGGAAGACGGGAGAAGATGCCTTGGGGAGTCCCAGCAGACGCGCCGATTTGTTTTTACCTTCAGGTTTTTTTTTTTAACTTATTTATTGAAGTATTTATTTGTTTAATTAAACTTCACCTTGAACACAGGAATTATTAATTGGATTATTTATTTATTAAAATTTGCAACGATGCACTGTTTTGTTTTTCTTTGAATTGTCCTTAAAAGCATGTATGGATTTAAAAACTCTCTTTCACTTTAACACCCATCCATCGCAGTCGTCGTGTGTGTGTGTCCTCACTTGCCGTGGCTCAATACTCGTCTATGACTGCTGACCGATGCGGGTTCAAGAGGCTCCCATTATGGCTTTGGGAGAGTGGAGCCAACCCAAACTGTCACCACATCAGGTTGTAGGAGTATGATAGCACTGTTCACAGTATGTACACCGAGGGGCAACATTTGTGCTTCTGAAGGTGCCCACGCTTCCTACACCAAGGGAGGCACCGTCCTCGGTTGTCAGACTCTGATGATATTTAGTGGGCAGTGTTACCCGCTGGATTGTATTTATAAAAGTACGAGTGTGCATGCTCCATACACCATGGGGACATGCGCTCCTTAAACTCCACAGTATCACCGCCATTTACTTTATTGAAGCAATGTGCACTCTAAACACCAAAGGGGCATGCACTCCTTAAAGTCTATGAACAGAGGGGCACACATGCTCTACACACCAAGGGGGACCTACAACCTGTAATAAGATTAAGTTTAATGTCACTGTGCTCTGTACAAAAATTATTTTAGAAATCCATTCACATGTACAGGCCAGGCTAAAATTGGCACACAGGGGCTCTCAGCATTTAGAAACTGTTAGGCAAGCATTTGAAGAGAGAAGGGAACAACTACGAAAATGGGCATTGTACTATTTCTGTATGTTAGAGATGAAATGGAATCCTCTCCTTCACTTGTTTGGAACCTAAGTAAGGGCTTGCAAGTGGAGAAGACAGTATATAAAGACTTCGAAGCCGACGGACGGATATCGTCCTCCATCCTGATAAGCCTTCCAGCGCAATGACGGAAAATGGCAGACTGTATAGATCAAGATCCCACCTTGGTATTGTCTTGCTATTATGGCTTCCCGTCTGTAATGCCGCGTAAATCGTCAGTAAAGAAAGCTAAGTTATTTTCTCTTATGTGATTTTTACCGCCGTATCACTATGTGAGGGATATCACCTTTTAATATCATATCTATATAGTTTTTGGTTACTTAAAACGTTGCAATTACAAAAGAACTTATTCCAAATAGGGAGTTATTGCCCCCAAAAGGAACACCCCCTTAATTCACTTTTTTTATGGGATTTCTTGGATGGATTTTAACAATCCATGCATTGATCTAGAGGGGTTTTAGAACTCAAGGATTATGATTTTCTCTTAAGTTTTTGTGTTTAGTACAATTTGAGAAAGTCGTTCTGGTTTTGTTGCAGTGAGTACTGCGTTCAGTTCAGACAGAGGAGCACTTGTAGAAGGCGATTCACTCAAAAGAGGCCCTGGATATTGTATAATAACTCTCGCTAGGACAAAGCAATCTGAACGAAACAGTGTGCAATGTGCTCCTCAGTATATGGAGCTTCGAACAAGCCGGGATGCCTCTGCGTCAAAACGATGAGGTAGGTGCCGGACAGCGATGTTTAACCTCTGTTTGTAACTTCTGGGTGCGTACTGACCCCGTACCCCTCTACTCATTCACTTGACTTCTCATCAGGATGGTGGTGTACAGTATGGAGCAGTGCGCCTTCATGGTTGGGTCACCAATTCGTTTAAGCAATGTCAGAATCCACTGGATGATCGTGAGTTAACGGAAGGTTACTTCCAGCAAGATGGACCAACGTGTCACACATCGGCAAGGAGCATGGCAGAAATGGAGTCCTTCTTCATGCAACAGGGTTAATTTCAAAGGGATAACGGTCGCCAGACTTCTTCCTTTGGGGTCTGCTCAAAGGAAAACTCTATCAAAACAAGCCTCGTACTGTGGAAGATTTGAAAGAAAACGTCCAACGTGAAGTTGCTGCTCTTCCCCCCCAAGATGCTTGCCGATACATTGAGGAACATAGAGCGCCGTGTCGAAGTGAGTACCAAGTGACTACCATATATATTCGCGTTTAAGTTCTCCCGCGGATAAGTCGGGACTTGATTTTACCGTATAATTTCCGGTATTTTATAATGTCGGTTATATAAGTCGAATGTAGAAAACTCTACGCTATTGATCCAAGGGATTATGATATGCTATCGCCCACCTGAGAGAGTAACCACGGAGCACACGGCCTTTTGTTTTCTATGCATTGTGTGGCAATGCACTGTATCAGCACGCGCTCCTAACCTCTCTCTGTCTCTATTGTGCCTACGTGACCACACTGTCCGGCAGAAAACTGAAACCACTTCCAGCATCGCATGTAATGCAATCGATTACACACACATCAAGGTATAGAGCGTATGTTTTTGGTTCAGACTGCTTCATCCTAACGGGAGTTACAACAGAATATTCGGGGCCTCTTTCGAGTGAATCTCCCTGTAGATGTGCAGGGAAGCCATCTTTGTTTCCTTTGGTACTGCTGTTCCAGGGGTTTTTTTTTTTGGCATCTCTCATTGTCATAGCAATCCTCCCACAATTGTGCGGGAGGTGATGTCATCGGAGAGACGGCGCTCAAATCTTTCCTTTTGACTTCCCAATTTTCTAATCCCTCTCTGTTGATTCTAATTACTGATTTTTCAATTACATTTCCAGTTGGTTTGAATGATGGGATTGACTTTTGGTCCTGACGTTTGTGGTATTGGGCTGTATAGCGCCCGACCCGGCACAGACATACACAGAGGCATGTGTCAAAGGAACAGAAATCTTTTATTTTTCCTCAGCCGTGGGGCACACCTTCCCCGTGTCCCACAGGCCCAACACAGTCCCCAAAACACTTTTAGTCACAGACCACACTATTCCTCTGGCACCACCAACACTCCTTCCAGGCAACCTTGTCCTCTTCCTCCCGATTCCGGCCCTGAGTGGTGGTTGCTGGTTCCTTTTATGGCCCTCCCAGAAGTGCTCCTGGTGCTTGCTCACCTCTTCCCAATCTCACTCCCAGGTGGGGCCGATGATTAGACCAGCTGGGCTTAACGATCTCTGCCACACCCCCTGGCGGCCATCCCAGGTCCCCACAGGGTTGGGGAGAACTCCATCTCCCATGAAACCCTGCGGGAAACTGAGGTATCATTGTCAACCAGGGAGGCTGCCACCAAGCGTCCCTGGGGAGGTACTGAGAAGTTCATGGCTGCTCCCCCGGAACATAAGCAGAATAGGCGTCCCGGCCGAGCAGGGGACCCGGCGGCCCACCACACTTTACTTATCTGGAAGAATAAGGACTTGACTATACATATCAACCAGTCCTCCATTTTTAAAAACAGGCAGTTTAGAGGCAAAGACACGTCGGTGCGTATCGTGATCACGAGATGGAGGTGCCAGCAAGGCTGCAGGACGCTCCATTGACCCCTCCACGTTACTTGACGTTTGTCGACTGATTGTTTCACTTTTCGGGCTCCTCGCTGCCATAACCCCTGGTGCCGCGTCTCTTACCGCAATGCCGACTCTTACTTCTTCCATTACTGTTTCTTTGTCACTCCTACTGTTGCTCAAGCCACTTCTTCAAACTAAGGGACATGTCCTCATAGCACGCTGGCTGATCCCAGTGTCACACGGCCACCTCAGTCTGGCCGGTTGCTGACTGTTAAACAGCCCAGGATGCTGACTTGGGGGCCAGGTGGTCCCGGCCTGTGAGAAGTTTACTTTCTGCCAGGGCTGTGCGTTTCTCCCCAGAGGTTTATATTTTCTCCAAGTATCACTTCACAGTGGGGCTTAAGTGGTCTGCTCCTCCATTGCTATCTGGCCTTTCAGTTATTTGATATTCATATTTATTTATTATTTAAGCATGACTTATTCCCTTTGCATGGATCAATGTTTTCTATGTTATTTAACTCCGTGACACTCTGTGCCCTGACTTGATCCCCATCCATGGGTGCTGTCTAAAATTACTGTGAATGCTGACGAACAGCCCACCCATAACTGTTCGGGTGACACTTCCATTTCCAGTGTCCAAAAAAAACCCAATATTGAATACTGGAGTCTGAATGGGAGCGGGCAAGTGTGAAATGCGATTGCCCCCATATTTATAATGTAACTTCCGTTACGTCATTGACGTGACAATCGAGGTGACTTGGCCTTCAAAATGGTGTCACCTAAAGAAAAGTAAGACTTTCACAAAACTTTTAAAATTTCAAGGTGAGACATGAAAATAACATCTGAAGTGAGTTCATCACATGTCAAAAATCGAAAACATGTAGAAAAACATCTTGTCACACACGTGTGCATGTGGGAGACAGTTTAAGGACTCTGGTGAGGGTAATGACCTGTAGAACCAGGGGTTGGCTCTCTGGGCCATTGCCTTTTCTTTACATGCCCCCCCGCCCCCGAACAGAAGACTGATAGCCTCTCCACCGCTGACGTCACTTCCGTTGTCTGCCCTCCTGGACCCGCCCCTTCCTGCCAAGTGACTACCATATATATTCGCGTTTAAGTTCTCCCGCGGATAAGTCGGGACTTGATTTTATCATATAATTTCCGGTATTTTATAATGTCGGTTATATAAGTCAAATGTAGAAAACTCTACGCTATTGGTCCAAGGGATTGTGATATGCTATCGCCCACCTGAGAGAGTAACCACGGAGCACACGGCCTTTTGTTTTCTATGCATTGTGCGGCAATGCGCTGTATCAGCGTGCGCTCCTAACCTCTCTCTGTCTCTATTGTGCCTACGTGACCACACGGTGATACCCAAACTATTACAAAGCAACGTTTGCACTGATTAGTGTGTTTTTTTTTATCTCACACCCTCATACACCTTTATCGTAAGAGCATCCCTCATCTACGATGGAGCATTCGATCAGAGGAAAATATGAAGCTGGTTTTAAATTAAACATCGTTGAAGTAACTGCGCTGCTGCAACAAAATTCGATGCGTCTGAGAAACTGAGAAAGTGAGATTGGAGGAGGCAAGAAGATGTAAAAAAAAAATTTGAGTGTCGCATTTTTGAACGGGTGTATAAGTTGGGGTCTTATTTTATGATCAATTTTTTCGGGTTTCAAGACCCAATTTATATGTGAGTATATACTGTACGGTATATAATCCAGGAACCGGCCATTTTGTTCACAGTTCTGTTCTAAATCTGCATCTGGAAAGATGTCGCCGTAAATTTCTGTGTGCCACGTTACAGTATTGTACATTCCTTCAAATTATATATATATATACGGAGTTGCCAAGGTGGTGTCCCAACTTTTTCACTTTGTTGTGTCTCCTTTTTTCAATGTATGGAGTTTTCATGACTGGAGCAGGAAGCCAAAGAACCAATTTGCCACAGCAAAAAATATTAAACAAAACCCTTAAATTGAAAAATCCAGTCAATTTTAAGCCTCATGTATTCTTACCACGTGACTGCAATGCACTCTCAATTCCGCGCGGGGGGGGGGGGGGGGTAAACGTTAACATTATATAAAATTATTGTCTGTTTTTTACCTGCATTATTATCAATCTTTAATATTGTTTTTTGTATCAGTAAGGTGCTGCTGGAGTATGTGAATTTCCCCTTGGGATTAATAAAGTATCTATCTATCTATCTATCTATCTATCTATCTATCTATCTATCTATCTATCTATCTATCTATCTATCTATCTTAGCAACCAAAACCCATTAATACTGATGGCAGCCCGTTCAACGATCAGCACATCGATATTCTCCTCCATCAGACTTTGGTTGATGTCTCATACCTTAGCATTTCACAGCAAAAAATTGTTCAGCCAAAGATGTCGACAGTAAGGAGCAGGTAGCGCGAATTGGGTAGTGTCACTGCTCATCATTACTGGCTTCATGAAAAAGAAAAGGAGAAGGTGGAATGCCAGACCTAAAAGTGGTGAATGGAGGGCGAGGATGTTGTTCTCGTGAGTGGGTGGTCTACACAATGAAGGGATGTGCTTTAGATATTTTTGCATGGCTTCCTTGTTCTTTGATGACCCGTGGAGTCATATTCAGCCCTACGTTTATCATTCTGGTACCACTTATGACATCTGCCACTAGCCTCGCCTCGAAATTTGTGATTGTGGATACATGATGCTGCGTCCACAACGCCATGTAGTCAGAAAAAAATCCATGTGTAGTGCGTCGCGAAAACGCGACCTGTGTGAGCTGCATGTGTGGGTTCAGACCTCTCAGCTCTAATCAGCCTTGGTGCTCCTCTCTGGACTTTCTCAAGTGCTACAACTGCTTTGTAATAAGGAGAGCAAAACTGAACCTCCAGATGAGGCCTCAGCTGTACTTCATATATCTTGAGCATAATCTGCTTTTGCAACAAGAGTAACTTGAGATTTTATTCATTTATGTTTTTTTTGGGATCAAATTATTATGATGGGGCAGCACGGTGGTGCAGTGGGTCCCAGTGGGTTAGGAGACCTGGGTTCACTTCCCAGGTCCTCCCTGCGTGGAGTTTGCATGTTCTCCCCGTGTTTGCGTGGGTTTCCTCCGGGTGCTCCGGTTTCCTCCCACAGTCCAAAGACATGCAGGTTAGGTGCATTGGTGATTCTAAATTGTCCATAGTGTGTGCTTCGTGTATTTGTGTGTGTGTGTGTGTGTGTGCCCTGCGGTAGGTTGGCACCCTGCCCGGGGTTTGTTTCCTGCCTTGCGCCCCGGTTTGGCTGGGATTGGCTCCAGCAGACCCAGTGACCCTGTAGCTAGGATATATTGGGTTGGATAATGGATGGATGGAATTATTATTATCATTGAATTTTAAAATACACAAGCAACACAATTTTTAAGAAGAATTAAAACAAGAATAGAAAACAATGCACCCTTCTGTGCTCACCATCCTCCGCACCTAATCAACCCACCCCTGTAAAGAAACATGTCAAGAAGATTCAAACTACCTGAGCTAAAAGGACAGAGGGATCCAAACTGTGAGCAGACCCCATAGAGAAGAAAATTAAGGAATAAATTGAAAATGGACAAAATAAACCTTAAGAACCAAGCCAGGGCTCACGGTACCCACAAAGTGATCTTGAACCAGCCACACCTCTGACTTAAGCCTTTCAATATTGTTGATCCGAGCTGCCAACCCTAACCCTGTAGTAAGTAGTTACTACTTTCATAGGCATGTGTGCCCGTGTAATGCCTGCCCTCTGGGGTGCAGGTCATCTCTGTAACCCTAACCTAACCCTTATAGGAGAAAGATTCCCATAAGACAAAATGGAAAGAGTTAGGGGATTCCAGCCTGAAGATAACACGGTTTTTGTGGCAAAATAAACTCTGCTGGATAAAAGTAATAAGAAGAAAAGAGACGTCTAACAGAAGGAATCTCTAAGATACTGCAGAAGCTGTAGTAGAAAGAATGGAGGACAGAAAGCCAGAAATAAGCCAACAAAAGACACAATAAGGAGGGTTGGGGTCCCGGGGGTGTGACGATGAGGGGTCCAGCTCCATGCTCCCACTACTGTTTTGGGAGCTCTTGAACCCGACACCGTCGGTAATATTACCGGATGAGCTGATCAGTAAGGACACAACGAAGCAAGGGGATGGTGCATAAAGGTGAAAAAGTTCTCAAAACAGTGTTCAAAATAAATAGTGCATTGCTCCCAAAAAAATGTTATTAAATAAATAATCCATTAAAACAGGGGTGAATCAGTGGAGGTTAAAATCCAATAAATAATTCCTTTTAAAAGCGAGGTTAAAACAACAGTCCTTTAAAACAAAACCCGGTGCCTTCATCTGCTGGCGGCTCCCATCCAGACCCTGCACCAGTGGAGTCACCCTACCTGCAGCTGACCTTCTCCTAGTCTGCTGGTCTGGTGGTTTCCTGATCCCTGGCTTCGTTCAGCTCTCCCCAGACCGAGACTTGGGTTCCCCAGTGACCAGGGCGCTCATGCTGGGGCAATCCACCTCCAAAGCCTCCTGACTCCCGCTAGCTTCCGCAGCGAACCATCCTCCTTCTGGTCACTCCTACTCCTCACTAACGCTCAGCAGGAGCGACCACTACCGACTGCCTCGTGTGCCGGCCAAACAGCTGTTCTCGACAGTGAGTGTGCTTTCGGCTTTCCGTTTCCCGCCGCCTTCTTCTTCTTTCTTAGTCCTGGTATATACTTCACACAACGCGACACATGCTCCAGTGGAGGCTCCTGCCACGCAAGCGCTTTACTGTTTATACTTGCGTGCGTACTTTACGTAAATCTGGAAGAATCCACCAGGTGGCAGTGCGAGATATCATCACGGTGAGAAAAGGGTCGGTTTCGCTGTGTTGTGAATTGCCTGGAACACCCATTACATTACGATGACACCTTACTGCAATATCTCTGAAAAGGATGTTTAATGATTATATCCAGGGATGTGTCCATTCCAGCAAGCACTGGACACAAGGCAGAAACAATCCCTGCACGGGGCATCAGCTCCTTGCAAGGTGAATACAAGCACACACTCACATACACTGGCGTCATTTTAGGGTCACCAAATCTGCATATCTTTGGAAGGAAACAGGAGCACATGGTGGAAACCCAGCAGGAAAACATGAGAACTCCAGGAAGGGAACACCAGTGACATGACTCCCTGCAAGACAGCAGTGCTACTGCTCCACCACCCATGTATCACCCCCATGTGTGTAATTATTAACATTATTCATTATTTGAACAAAATAACGATTTATCTGTAAAATGTAACATACATACTTTAATGCTTTTCATCATGAAAGTGATATCAAGTATAAATCTAAGTATTCTAAATGTGCAGAGAGTTGGAATATCAGACATTTAATGTGCTCAGTGTGGTGATCTATTGCTGTTTGCCGCAGCTGTCAGGTCAGGAGGAAGCCCCAGAAAAAAAGACGGCACAGAAGACGGTATGTGAGACTTTTAAAATGTATCGTGTCATTACAATCGGGAATATGCAACGCTTGAATCTAAAAGCACCACGAATGCATCTGTATGTCAGCATATTGCTTCACCACATCGAACCATTCATCAAACATCGAAGCGCGTACATCGATCCTGTAGGATCCGCATAGCGGCTTTCTGTCACATGTAGATAGTAAACAGAGACGCTGACGTCACATTCCAACTTTTATCACACTGCACCCCCTGACTTTTTGCTGGGACTGTAACTGTAATGCGTCACATTAATTTCTGATGAACTGCTCAGAGGACGTGACACTCTTCACTTGGAAATAAGTTACAAATATACATATATATTTACTAGGGGGCTCTGCCCCCTGCTCACTTCGCTCGCCAACCCCTGTGTTTGTTTTATCGGATATACATTTTTAAAAGCTTTTTTTTTCTTCTTTGGAATTGTTGCCTTAACTGTTGCAGGACCACAGAATCTCGTAGTGTAAGTGCTGTATTCCGCCCTCCATCAATCGGACCTAACAGTGACTTAAAACAAAAAAGGCTTCAACTTGGCTGGGATGCTCCAATACTTTCAAATTTTACTGTTTTCATATTCTGTACCTTTCTCTGCATGTTTATCGCGCCATCATTTGTTTGAGCTTTTATAATTCCACTGCTTTCATAATCTTTCATCTGCCTTTTTTCTCTCCCAAAGGTCTCTTTTCTCCGCGCTGCTCTTTCTTCTTTGCTGAGAGCACAGGATCTGTGTGTGCTACCGCTGGCTGTGCTCTTATTTGATAAGAAGGGCGTGTCTTTCAAGAATCTCATGTTCCACGTCCCCGCGAGACGGCCCTGGGACAATCTCTTGGCACCAAGTCTCATGTTTACGGTCCCCGCAAGACGCTCCGTGGCCAGTCTTTTTTGTCTTCTAAATGTCTTTTAAATGTCTTCCGAGAACTTCCGAGAAGATCACGTATCGTCGTCCTGGAAATTTACTTTCCAGGATTTTTTTATATATAGAGAGATATATTTTAAAGTGTCCATTGTGGAATATGGCCAGCCGTTCATCCCGGCCAATACCCCCAGGCTGCTAGATGGAGCCCTCCTTGCAACGTGGAGATGCCCCGAATTCCAGCAGGGCATCATGGACTATGGAGTTTTAATACACAGCCCTGCTGGATAATGTCAGGGTCGCCAGGGGACACTGCAGGGAGACACAGAAACGTTTATTTTCCATACAGCACGGAAGTAAATCCCAGTCACATGGTTGGAAGAAATAAAGTGCTTCCGGGCTGATGAAGAAAAGAAGTTTTTACCTGACCCGGAAGTGATAGAAGTCACATGGACTGAGGAACAGAAACACTTCCGGGTCAGGGACTATAAAAGGACCATGGGAAATCCCAGACGGCGAGCTGAGTTGGGAGGCAGGGTGGCTAAGCATCTGGGAGAGTGGAGGATTGGTAATTGTTATTTGATTACTGATTTGTTATTGAGTATAGTAAAGTGCTTGGTGCACATTATTATTATTATAAAATAAAGTCATATTGGACTTTTATCTGGTGTTTGACATCTGATCTGAGGGTTCAAGGGGTCGACAGTGCCTCTATCTGTTACACCATTTAATTTCTGATAACTGCAAGTTTAGAGGATGTGTTTGCAAGATACGTTTAGTTCACTGGATGTTCAAACTGTTCTTTATACAGCCTCCAGTTAATCCAAACTGCTGCTCCAAGAATTATTACAAGAACAAGAAAATACAAACACATAACTCCAGTTCTTAAATCCTTACACTCGCTCCCGGTTAAGTTTAGGGCAGATTTCAAAATCCTCCTTTTAACATTTAAAGCATTAAATGGCCGAGGTCTGGCTTACTTGTCTGAACGTATCATGACTTACAAACCTGAGCGCACATTAAGATCTCAAGATGCCGGTCTGCTTATGATTCCAAGGATTAATAAAATAACAATGGGAGGTCGAGCTTTTAGTTGCAGGGCCCCTAAACTGTGGAGTGGTCTGCCTGCTACTATAAGAGATGCCCCTTCAGTCTCAGCTTTTAAATCCTGGCTGAAGACTCACTACTTCAATTTAGCATATCCTGACTAGAGCTGCTGATTAACTTTACAGACTGCATCTCTGTTGTTAGTCATTAGCACTAAAACATAAATAACATGATAGTTAGAATTTGTTACTAACCCTCACCTATTCTGATTCTCTTCTCAGTACTCAAATGTGGCACTTGGTGCCACGGCCCACCTGCCATGTGGTTTTGCCTGCTTAAGGTAAAGTCATCCCTGATGGAGGATTGCAGGAATCATCAGGTAGAGGGGTCCTTTCATCAGATTGGCTGTCTCAGCTGTGGAATGGCCAAATGGGGGAGGCAGCTTGAAGGTTGAGGTCTTCAGGACTCTAAACAAATCCAAATCATATTATGGGATAACACCTACTGTTAATTCTGCTCCATACTTGTAATATTTTTATTTTTATACAGTATTGAGGATTTGTTCTGTTCTGTGTATTGTATTGTATTGACCTCCTTCTTTTTGACACCCACTGCACACCCAATTTACCTGGAAAAGGGGTCTCTCTCTGAACTGCCCTTTCCCAAGGTTTATTCCATTTTTTCCCTAGATTGTTTTTTTTTGGGAGTTTTTCCTTGTCTTCTTAGAGAGTCAAGGCTGGGGGACTGTCAAGAGGTAGGGCCTGTTAAACAGTTCTTGTGTGATTTTGGGCTATACAAAAATAAATTGTATTGTATTGTATTGTAGTGTATTGTGTCAAACGAACGCTGGGAACACGTGGCAGCCGTGATGCGTGTGTGTATGTGTTCTGAGCGTGAAGTATAAACGAGCCTTTAACCTCTGTTCACTTTCTTTTTTCCTCTCCCCTCTGCACTTGTGCTCCTTCTCTATATAATGGGGATGCAGCTCAGGTGTGGTGATTAGCAGTTCCCAGCGTCAGTTACGGATTCGGACGATTCCTGACCTGTGCACATAAGTGAGGAAACGCCCACCTCATCTGAGAACCGCTCCGGCCACCCTACCACACCCCCTCTACAAGCGGCGAGTGCTACGATTATCTATATATATAATTCATTAAGCCGCCGACAAGTAGCCACCCATGGAAAGCACGCAAGACAGCCACGCCCACCAACTCTAAGACCATTGGATACGACGACAACTCACAGAGCCACGCCTACCAACTCGGACGTGGCGCCTCGGAAAACATGCCGTCATTTATGTTCGTCTGTGCTACAGTCCACATGGACCTCTGAGCCACGTTGACTTTTCGGTTACGACGCACGACCGCGTGCGCCATCGCAAACTGTTTTACACGCTACATACAACAACAACAACAACATTTATTTATATAGCACATTTTCATACAAAAAGTAGCTCAAAGTGCTTTACATAATGAAGAAAAGAAAAATAAAAGACAAAATACAAAATTAAAATAAGACAACATTAGTTAACATAGAAAGGAGTAAGGTCCGATGGCCAGGGTAGACAGAAAAAAAACAAAAAAAAACTCCAGACGGCTGGAGAAAAAAATAAAATCTGTAGGGGTTCCAGGCCACGAGACCACCCAGTCCCCTCTGGGCATTCTACCTAACATAAATGAAATAGTCCTCTTTGTAGTTAGGGTTCTCACGGAGTCACTTGATGGTGATGGTCATACAGACTTCTGGCTTTTAATCCATCCATCATTTTTGGAATATCATGGTGCTTTGGGTAGATGGTGGTGGCGCATCCGCGACAAACATGCGTCTTCTTAGATGGTCCTGCAGGAACACGGAAGACGTTTCCCCGCCCACCAACACTCTTTTCCCCCAGCCCGCATCTACCCTCTCTCTCTAGGCATTCACACTACCTGCTCATGTGCCCAGACGCAAAAACTCACCGACCACCCAGTTAGTCCCTTTCGTCTGTGCTAGGAGTCCACATGCACCTCTGAGCCACGTTGACTTTTCATTATTCTTTTCGGTTACGACACCCGACCGCGTCCACCATCAAAAACCATGGGAAAGGAACAATGAAGCCCCTCCCAGAAACTCTACCCCTCCTCCCACGTGATAGGGAACGCACCTCAGAGCACTGCCCGCCAACTCTCACCGTCCTCCCACGTCCATACACATACTCACTCGCTTTGGTCTGTGCTACAGTCCACATCTAGCTGTAAGCCGCGTTTACTGTTCATTTGCCTTCCATGGCCACCGCTACAAATGTATTTCATGGAAACAACACTTCTTTCAATGTTATACAGATTCCTCCATCAGGTAACTGCACGCGCTACACTGAATGGATCAACTTGTGTCTACCCGGTACAGCGAGGCGTGGGTGAGCCGTTGAACCCCCTTCGTGCTGGAAACCGGGGCTTGCATTTGTTCCCCACAAACGAGGAATTCCCAGTAAGTGCGGGTCATACGTTCGCACTGATTACGTCCCTGCCCTTTGTACACCCCAACGCTACTACCATGGTCGGGTGATTTGGTGGATTATCCATATTACTAAACGAGAATGGTAAACTGGATGGACGCAGGGACATGGGCCGTGGACGCAAAAGACGTAGTGCGCAGGCGCTACACAAAGCCCCCCTCCAAGCCCCGGAAAATGAGAAATGATGCGCCACACCCATAGCAACAGACCCATGCAACAAAGCGCCACACGAAGGCCATACCACACGAAACAGGACACACACAAAAAAGAGGATTCAGACCCACGACACACAAAGCCCCCCCTCCACTAACAGAAATAAAAAATGAGGCAGCGCGCCCCTCAAAAAAAAAGCACGATTACTTATCCATTTTACTCACGATAAAGAACAAACAAGTCATGCATTCACGATCAGAAGTCTACGTGGCTCAGAGGTGCATGTGGACTGTACCAGAGACAAAAGCGAATGAGGCGCTGTTTGGAAAATGAACAGTCAACGTGACTCACAGGTGCATGTGGACTGTGCAAAGACGAAAACGACTCAGGTGACGAGCTGGGGGTGGGCACATGAGCAGGCAGTGCATACTGAACGAGAAATCAGCAGACTAGTATGACGGAGGGGGCAGAATGGGCGTCCTTCCCCTCTCCTCCCGTTCCGCCCTCCGCGCCCTCCGCGCCCGAGCGCCGTCCACCCCCGTCCCTCGCTCTGGGCAGAGAAGGCGCGACGGCGGTCCTCCAGTTTTCAGTCACGGACAATTGTATGTTGGTTCGTACCGTGAATTGTTACAATGTTACTTTTCTTGGTGGTTTATTAAATTACGGATTTTTCAAATGTTAATTTTTTCCCTGTGCTGAAAAATCATTAAAAAAGCGGCGTGATTATGTGGCGTATGCTACGCCGCGGGTTGGCTAGTCTATTTAAAAACTGGACTTTATCATCTGAGCCTTGGACCCGCTATACCACAGGGGGATGTTTCGTTTAATTTGTATGTCCGATGGATGAAATGTAGAGGGCACAAACGCACACAAGTCAGCCATATTAGTGAACAACATGCACTAAGCGGACATGGGCTCACACATACACGTGCATCCAAAGCATTAACATAGAATGAACAGGTGGAGTGCACACCTTCATACACAAACATACAGCACAAGCACACACAGGACACAGAAGACACACAGAATTCACACTGAAAAGAACACACAACAGCAGTCTGTGCACACGCACCAAGCAAATACACAGTGTGAGGAATGACAAGTCAGGAAGAAAAAACGTTGGGGGGCCAACCTGGCCGTCGGTCCAGAACTCAATCAGCGGTGCTCTATGGCACAAATAAAGAAACAAATATACTCAACGATACTTTATGGCTGAAACATAACGTCCTTTGAACGAAAGTCAAAAAGGATGGAGCGGTGCCCTGCGGGATTCTCAGTTCACAGGGTGACGCCTCCAGCCAGTAGACTCCAGTTTTATTGGCTGGTAACCAGAAGGGGTGGAGTCAATTGCCCTCACTGGGGTGTCTTCTTGGCACTGTGAAGGTAAAGGAAAACAATGTGATTAGCACCAGCACCCCCTCTCATCCCGGAGTGGTATTACGTACCTCAGATGAGCCCAGAATGTGATCCTCTGACATGCATGAGTGACAACAAACACATAAACTACATAAAGAAGCACACTTGGATAAGTGCGCACACACACACACACACACACAGAGTTAGCACAACCCAAGTCTTGATTTCCATTTATCAGCAATTCACCTCCTCTGCCCAGAAGCCTCAGACACTCAGAAACAGAAAGATCTGCCAGGAGCTCCAATGGATGGGAGCCAACAAAAATATTTCGATGCAAAAATTGTTTTTTTATAATAACATGCCAAAGCACTCCATTCGACAACTTGCAGTGCCCAACTTCACTAAAGGTGTCATGAAGGAAGCTACTGTTTCCTCCGCTTGTCCAGTTGGTGAGCTCTGCATCCTGTGTGTCTGAGAGCCCCCCCACCCCCCCCCCCCCCCCCCCCCATACTGTCTGTTGTGAGTATATGGAATGAGCTGGGGGGATGGGCAGCACTGCTAGTGGAGTGACACTCACTCAAGGACGCACACAATGACATCAGAGGTCACCGACATTACGCACACTTGCAATTACAGCTGACTGTTTATATGATTATACATGAGCACATAGAAACATTCATGAACAAAAATCATATATATACATGTTCTGTATGTCACACACATGGCAAACACAAGAAATGACACCACTGAGTACCATAACACATTCATGAGCATGCATGGAGAAATGCACACACCTGCACATCCACACACACACACATACACAGCTTTTGCTCTAAGATGAACTCAGGGAGGAGCCTAACTTTCCTTCAGGTCCCGCCCCCCACTGTCACTCATTACCAGAAGTGAGGAAAGGACCCAGGCACCCCGTCTGCTCCTCTTGGTAACATGTCAGCCGAGCCCTTTCACTGCATGCCTAGTGACAACTGAACCCTGGCCCCCTATTTGCTTTGTTTCTGTTAAGACTCCACGTGCAGACATCTGTCACAGAAGTCTCCCCAGCCCCCCCCCAAAGGATGGTCACCTGTTCACACATGGGCTTCTGGTGTCTGACCCTGTGCACCAGGCAGTGTGCAGCTTTGCCAAGAATTCCCATTAAACGTACACATGTACAAGCAGGGTCAGTAGGTCCCACTAGAAAGCTGCTCCAGTTACCAAATCCAGCCAGATAGGGTTTCACTGGGGAAAACGCCACCAGGAATCCTCCCACTCCTCAAGTGGGAGACCCAGAAATGAAAGGCAGATTGAGTTACACATCTGTTAGGTCTCATCAGACGTGCTGGGCATGAATGGGAAAAGAGATGACATTGAATATGGAAGGGGAACAAAAGAACCAATGACTCTGCTATCTATCTATCAATCTATCTATCTATCTATCTATCTATCTATCTATCTATCTATCTATCTATCTATCTATCTATCTATCTATCTATCTATCTATCTATTATATAGTGCCTTTCACATCTATCTATCTATCTATCTATCTATCTATCTATCTATCTATCTATCTATCTATCTATCTATCTATCTATCTATCTATCATATAGTGCCTTTCACATACAGTGCATCCGGAAAGTATTCACTGCACATCACTTTTTCCACATTTTGTTATGTTTTGTTTTGTTATGTCACAACACCCCATAATGACAACGTGAAAAAAGTTTACTTGAGGTTTTTGCAAATTTATTAAAAATAAAAAAACTGAGAAATCCCATGTACATAAGTATTCACAGCCTTTGCTCAATACTTTGTCGATGCGCCTTTGGCAACAATTACAGCCTCAAGTCTTGTTGAATATGATGCCACAAGCTTGGCACACCTATCCTTGGCCAGTTTCGCCCATTCCCCTTTGCAGCACCTCTCAAGCTCCATCAGGTTGGATGGGAAGCGTTGGTGCACAGCCATTTTAAGATCTCTCCAGAGATGTTCAATCGGATTCAAGTCTGGGCTCTGGCTGGGCCACTCAAGGACATTCACAGAGATGTCCTGAAGCCACTCCTTTGATATCTTGGCTGTGTGCTTAGGGTCGTTGTCCTGCTGAAAGATGAACCATCGCCCCAGTCTGAGGTCAAGAGCGCTCTGGAGCAGGTTTTCATCCAGGATGTCTCTGTACATTGCTGCAGTCATCTTTCCCTTTATCCTGACTAGTCTCCCAGTTCCTGCCGCTGAAAAACATCCCCACAGCATGATGCTGCCACCACCATGCTTCACTGCAGGGATGGTGCCAGGTTTCCTGCAACCGTGACGCCTGGCATTCACACCAAAGAGTTCAATCTTTGTCTCATCAGACCAGAGAATTTTCTTTCTCATGGTCTGAGAGTCCTTCAGGTGCCTTTTGGCAAACTCCAGGCGGGCTGCCATGTGCCTTTTACTAAGGAGTGGCTTCCGTCTGGCCACTCTACCATACAGACCTGATTGGTGGATTGCTGCAGAGATGGTTGTCCTTCTGGAAGGTTCTCCTCTCTCCACAGAGGACCTCTAGAGCTCTGACAGAGTGACCATCGGGTTCTTGGTCACCTCCCTGACTAAGGCCCTTCTCCCCTGATCGCTCAGTTTAGATGGCCGGCCAGCTCTAGGAAGAGTCCTGGTGGTTTCGAACTTCTTCCACTTACGGATGATGGAGGCCACTGTGCTCATTGGGACCTTCAAAGCAGCAGAAATTTTTCTTTAACCTTCCCCAGATTTGTGCCTCGAGACAATCCTGTCTCAGAAGTCTACAGACAATTCCTTTGACTTCATGCTTGGTTTGTGCTCTGACATGAACTGTCAACTGTGGGACCTTCTATAGACAGGTGTGTGCCTTTCCAAATCATGTCCAGTCAACTGAATTTACCACAGGTGGACTCCAATTAAGCTGCAGAAACATCTCAAGGATGATCAGGAGAAACAGGATGCACCTGAGCTCAATTTTGAGCTTCATGGCAAAGGCTGTGAATACTTATGTACATGTGCTTTCTCAATGTTTTTATTTTTAATAAATTTGCAAAAACCTCAAGTAAACTTTTTTCACATTGTCATTATGGGGTGTTGTGTGTAGAATTCTGAGGAAAAAAATGAATTTAATCCATTTTGGAATAAGGCTGTGACATAACAAAATGTGGAAAAAGTGATGCGCTGTGAATACTTTCCAGATGCACTCTATCTATCTATCTATCTATCTATCTATCTATCTATCTATCTATCTATCTATCTATCTATCTATCTATCTATCTATCGTGGTGGATGGCCGAGGGTCATGCCCGTCTGGGATGCCTAGAAGGACCAGGAGAGGGATTATACCTCCCCAGGACCACGAGAGGGCAGCTGCCCTGGTCTGTATGGGGGCCACGGGAACCGAGCATGGGCGCCCGCAATATTTTTGAACCCTGGATGTCAGAACACCCACCACACCAGGAAGTGCCACCGGAAGACTGTCACAAAGCACCTGGAGCACATCCGGGTGGCTATAAAAGAGGCCGCCTCCTTCGAGTAGACGCGCCGGAGTCGGGAGGAAGAAGGCAACTCTTGGGAGGAGAGGTGGAATGGTGGCAGGAGAAGTCTGGAAGGTAGAGATCCGAACAAAACAATGGTGTTTGGTGCATGGGCACTGTGTTGTGTGCTGGAATTTATAATTAAACACGTGTGTTTTGGAACATTCTGCGTTTGCCTGTTTGTGTCCGGGCTAAACTATCTATCTATCTATCTATCTATCTATCTATCTATCTATCTATCTATCTATCTATCTATCTATCTATCTATCTATCTATCTATCTATCTATCTATCTATCTATCTATCTATCACCAGAGGGTGCACTGAGCCCCTAAACTCCAGATAAGAATCAGTAACCATTCTGACCGGGATGCACATCTTCTCAAGTTGTCCTTCTGTTACGGCCTCCCAGATTCACCCTGCATTGCAGTTTGGATGCTATTCCATACTCTATGGCACATACACTGTCTAATATAGTGCTTTTTCTATATATCTATCTATCTGTTGTAATAAAATCAGACCCCTGTTTAATAGGCAGACATATTAAAGAAAAAGAAACATATCTAGCACAAGGGGAATGGTAAGTGTGTCGTCTGTCAGAAAGGTAGCTACTGAAGGGAGTCGTCTTCTCCCAGTTTCATTTTACTAATTGGACACTGACTTCCAGGTGTTGCTGTTCTTATATAGAGCCGGGATAGAAGAGGCTGAAACTCCATGACATCGGAGGTAATGACGCTATAATTCTTCCAATCAGCTGTCACCCACACTGAAGGCAAAAGGAAAGAAGACGTTAGTGATTAGTGACTCCCTGGTGTGGAGGTGAATTACACTTCATTTCAGTGCTTTGACAATGCCCCCAACGCGCATGTATCTGACACTGTCTATTTAACTATTTTTTCTAGTTATGCGCACTTACTGATTTAATTCAACTAATTTAACTGTTATTCAGCCTATCTTTGAAGACATCTGATCATCCAGTTCATTAATTAGATTAGACAAACTTGATTAATCCTGAATACAGACTCATAGGACAAATCAATTAAATTCATACATACATACATACATACATACATACATACATACATACATACATACATACATACATACATACATATATACATACATACATACATTCACTACATACATACACTACATACATACATAAATAAAGAAGTGTATATTGTGCAGATATTTGAAAAAGAACTTAATGAGAACATCAGGAGGAAGCATTGAATTGCCAGATAGCAGTGGGCAGAAAAGGCCTCCAGAGGCACTGGAATGAGCTTTCTCTATGATTGAAATGAACTTATTTATCTTCATTATCAATTTCTTTTCGTATTTAATGGTATTTGTTTCAGCATCTAATGATCACTTTGCCTTATTATTTTATTTATTATCGATATCTTCTTTCATTCGTTCATTTCTGCATTTATTTAGATTATTTTAATCACTTTAAACTTTTCATATACCAACTAATTAATCTTAGACTTATTTAAATGTAATTTGTTAATTAAACTTTTTTTTTCCACTTTTGATTTATTATTCATTCATTTGAATTATGTGAGTTACCTATAAATTCCGTAACCCTAACCTCTAACCCTAAGCCTAACCTGCACAGGTTAGGAATGTAATTATTCCTGAAGTCATTGGCTTGATCAATGCATTAATTATTAACTTTCGACTCTCATGATTTAAGCAATTCATTTATTAATTTACTAGGTGGCTCTGCCCCCTGCTCACTTCACTCGCCAACCCCCAGGCCTGCGCTACATGCTAGCCTCTTTGCGGTTCTGCTGCTCGCATATGAGGATGTTGATGTACAATTTAAACAGATTTTTATTTTCATGGGAAATTGTTACATATGCATAATAGAACTAAATATTTTACATTACAGCGAGTAATTAACCATATTAAAAAATAGTAAAATGTAATAATTTGAAAGTAAATTATGTTTTATGTTGTGTTAGAGTTATTTGTTGTGTAATACGATTTTGTTCTGTTTGGCTTTGAAATTAACATGCAAGTACTATTTAAACTTACACTTTTACTGTAAAACTTCAGTAAAAACAATTTTTTTAATCAAATTTTCTTCAATATTACATTGAATTTTGATTCTGTGTTTGGATTTTCATTGTGTCAATGCAACGTATAACTGCCTGTGAGTGAATATCGTTTCATTCTCTCTATTAAATAAAACAACTTTTTCGAATGTTTCATTATGTGATTTGTTAATTGTCTTTGCAAAAGCTATTCTAATAGGAAACTGTTAATGTTTTAATACAAATGGTATATAAAGATCTCCTTTGTTCTCTAATGTTATCCCCTGAAGATGTACTACATTACCTTTCTTGGATATGTCCTTCTTTCTACAGTAATTCGTGCAGTGGAAGACCGGACAGTGTTAATGGCAGTAGATATTTTTTGGGAAATTGTAAGTTGATGTTTTCATCTTCCACAACATCACCACCAACTGTTTCAGCATAGTCTATTGATACACATTTAACCAATTTGCCGTGTAACGATCAACATTTTTGGCGTTAATTTGTTTGACTTCATCGTTTCTAGGTGCTAGGATTGCCCGTGTACTCATTTTTTCTGTTGATAACCCTTCGTGATAAAATTCTTCAATAAGATTTGGACATAATACGTCTTCTTTAATTGAGAGCTTAAAGTGAGGAAAACGTTAAAATTTATAAGAGCTGAGAGAGCAGGAACCGTGTCTGTCAAAAGCATTCACACAAATAAGAGGTGAGAGGACCGTGTGTGTGGTTGAATATGGCAGAGAGGAGGGCGGGACTTGAAAAAATCTCATGGCCAAAGTCTTGTCACACGGGACTTGAATAAATCTTCCAAAAAGTCTCATCTTGTTGCAGAATTTTTTTATATAATTTATAATTATAATTTATATAATATGGAGTTATGTTACTTTACATTTGTCTAATATTTGACTGCATTCTGCTGTCATTCCTGTACATAACCTTTAAAGTCCCATGCATGTTCTGCGTTCCCCCCATTACGGTGTAACTGACTTGCACTCTAAACACGTTGTTGTATTTTTGTGCGCATCCTTTTCTTGACTTTTGCGTCACTCTCATCACTCTGAGGATACATGTGAGGAAGAATGTCACGGTACTAAATACGCATAACAATAAATCTGCACTTGAACCTGAGACGACTTAACAAAATTTGTGTTTCTGTTTAACTTTTTTTTTTTTTTTTTTTTGACGACTGACAGCCATGTTCCTTTGCTCGGCTGACTTTTTGGTTATGAAATTAGGAAAGCTACCTAACAGTAATTATCAAAAGAACATTTTTGACTCCTACTAGTATTATTACTGAATCTATTAACAGCATCTTCTTCTTCTTGTAACGGCTGCTCCTGTTAGGGGTCGCCACAGTGGATCATCTTCTTCTGTCTCTTTCTGTCCTCATCATCTTGCTCTGTCACACCCATCACCTGCATGTCCTCTCTCACCACATTCATAAACCTTCTCTTAGACCTTCCTCTTATCTGGCAGCTCTATCCTTAGCATCCCTCTCCCAATATACCCCTCATCTCTCCTCTGCACATGTCCAAACCAACGCAATCTCACCTCTCTGACTTTGTTTCCCAACCGTCCAACCTGAGCTGACCCTCTAATGTCCTCATTTCTAATCCTGTCCATCCTCGTCACACCCAATGCAAATCTTAGCATTGAAAGTGCAACTGGGCAGTTTTGGGCAATCCCACATATAGGGAATTTCAGCAATCTAGCAGAGATGTAATAAAAGCATAAATCACTATTTTCAAACCCTTCTTTGAAAGAAAGGATTTTAATTTTGGGATTTGCAGATCTTTCTGGAAATATGATGTCACTTTGACATCATGGGTTATTGTAGACTGATGGGCAAAAATGACAAATTTATCCTTTCAGCTCACCATAACGGATCATCTCCATATCTTCATCTTGTTCTGTCACTCCCATCACCTGCATGTCCTCTCTCACCACATCCATAAACCTTCTCTTAGGCCTTCCTCTTCTCCTCCTGCCTGGCAGCTCTATCCTTAGAACCCTTCTCCCAATATACCCAGCATCTCTCCTTTGCACATGTCCAGACCAACTCCATCTTGCCTCTCTGACTTTGTCTCCAAACCATCCAACCTAAGCTGATCCTATTAGCAGGATCATTTAGTTCAATTCTATTTATTGTGTTCGCAAACGTCACTTCTGAAGGCTTGGAAACCACCTCAGTTTCTTTGGTCTGACTCACTGGTATGAGAAAACCCTCACATGCGATGTACCATTCACCGCGCCTGGATGTCTAATTATGCCAGACGTTGAGCTTTTTGGGGTATGTCCTTATTTTTGGCCTCCTAGACCCAAAATCGAAACCTAAAATTGACTTTCCCTTACTTTCCAATGGCGTCCTTGAGAATGCGATTCACCCTAAAGGCAAAGAGTTAATTAGCAGCAAAAACTGGTCACTAATTAAAAAAGAGTTATAATGAAAACTTGTGGCCACAGTAGCTCTCCAGGACTGGAGATGGAGACCCCTGCTCTGAAGCTATTTTAGGAGAAACATCAGTGACAAAGTTGATTCTGTAATGAAACATAATGGAGAATCTCTGTAAAGTCTCATGAGCTATCAAAAATAAGTAAAATTTTGCTACGGGATGAAATGCTGTGTCTACATAAACCCCTAAATTCACGAAGATTTTATGAAAATGTTCGTCATTTTTCATATTATCTTTGGACAGCATATTTTTTTGTGGATTTCCCATAATTCATTACTTAGATGACGTTTCTTTCGAGTCAACAAGACAGAGCAAAGGTGACATCGATGTGACTATTTAAGAGTCGCACTTTTTAGTTCTAATTTATCCGAGATTGAATAAAAACGTATGAACGCCTTGTCAATTGTTTCTCTGAATCTTCTTGCTTCAAAAGATTTCTTCTGTTCTAACTTTTGACTGATTTCTTTGTTCCCTTCTTTGTTCAGATGAAGCATAGAATTGCCTTCTGGTTAATGAACTTTGCACGTCTATGACTTCATTTTCTCCTCCGCTAATTTTCAAAAATTTTTGTCTTGTCCCGCATGGGCATCTGAGGATCACCTTCCAGGCTCTAATAAAGTATGCAGTAATGCGCCAGGACAAGAGGGGGTGCCAACGCTGACTGTATCATCTCTTTTCTCCTATCTAGCTCCGAGAAGCCACCCAAGGAGGGCCCCCCCACGTGATTAAGCCACGCCCCTTCCAGTTGGGACCTCCTGTAGATGGCGTTTCAGTTGGAGGAACTACATCCCGTATAAACGAGTTCCCAGATGCAGAAAGAGCTGAATATTTGGAGAAGCCGTTGAGGCTAAAGAGGTAGTTGTCACGCCTGTTTTCTGTTGCGCCACCACTTTGGCCCTGTTTTTTTGCACACTTAAAGTAAATGGGGTGGCCCGGTTGGCACCCCAAATTTTCTTCAGTTCCTTATTTGCTGTCCACACTGACTGTTTTAACTCTTTCAGGTCGGATGTCGACTTTTGTCAGAATTCAGGGGTAGAGGACAGTAGTCAGCGGTAAAACGTGACTGAATTGCTATTACGTTTTAGTTTGACCCTCTTGGGTAGAAGGAGAGTTAGCTTCGTCAATTTCACCTCGGTTCCCTGCGTGTACACGAATAGATGGAGATCTAAAATGAAACTGACATACACAGCTGATCGTGGTGCTGAACACAGTTGTGTAGATGATGCGCCTACAGCAACATTCGCCTGGCTGGACCACCACTTACGACATCCAGAGGTACAAACCAGATTGCATTGCACTGCCACTGCCACACGAAGACACCCAGGCAGGTGGTCCTGTTGCCCACCAAGCTGCCCCAGCACAGCCGTTGCTGCCAGAGACACCGACAGCAGGCACAACAGGCCACAACAGATATTTTATGTTGATTTATGTGTGAAACCATTGCGTTGTGTGCTTTGTGGAAAAATACTTAGCCCTCAAAGAGTTAAATAGAATAGAATAGCAAGCTGTTCCCATCATTCACCTTGTGTACTGTTAGAATCCAAGGTTTTCTGGCACTCAGGCTACTACTGGAGAAATTTTAATGTTTATAGCTGCACGGCTCCTCACTTTTCATGTTTAATTAGACCGAGGTGCCGAGAACACTTTTAACGGTGTCTATAAAAGCCTGTAAATGAAAGCAGGCTTCAGGTTCATCAAAAATACATGACAGAGCTTTCTTAATGGTACCCTGCTGCTCAAGAACAGTTTTAATGACCTGTTGGAGAGTGAAATGCAGAATGGGGAATCAAAAAAGAAACAAAAACTGCTTAGCCTTTTTAGGAAAAACATAAGGCAGGACCCACAACACAAGCGGATAATAAGAAACACAAGCACAGCGGAACGTCAGGGAAGAGTTTGTCTCCTACTTTGCATGGTGTAATCCAACGTCGGTGGCTTTTTACCATCGAGTGCCTACTGATGCGCTGTGGTTCTGCTTTTTTATTGACTGAATTGGAGCTCATTAAGGCCACATGCGTTTAATACTTTGCACACACATGTGCTCCAGGATCTGTGACCGCACGACGCTCAGTTTGCCTCAAAATCATTTGTTGGTGTCCTTTGTTATATTTCAGCCAGGGTCCTACTTTTGGCTGCGGTTCTTGTCCTTATTTTGTGCATCTACCCCTTTTGTTGTGGTGTAACCTCACTGCACTGTCCACAACCTGGCATCAAAGGAGTATGCCGGCTGCAGGCACCTCAGCCGTCACAGACTTCCTTCTCTTTTGGCTTCATACAGTTAGGTCCATAAATATTTGGACAGAGACAACTTTTTTCTAATTTTGGTTCTGTACATTACCACAATGAATTTTAAATGAAACAACTCAGATGCAGTTGAAGTGCAGACTTTCAGCTTTAATTCAGTGGGGTGAACAAAACGATTGCATAAAAATGTGAGGCAACTAAAGTCATTTTATTAATACAATCCCTTCATTTCAGGGGCTCAAAAGTAATTGGACAAATTAAAGAACTGGAAATAAAATGTTCATTTCTAAAACTTGGTTGAAAACCCTTTGCCTGCAATGACAGCCTGAAGTCTTGAACTCCTGGACATCACCAGATGATGGGTTTCCTCCTTTTTAATGCTCTGCCAGGCCTTTACTGCAGCGGCTTTCAGTTGCTGTTTGTTTGTGGGCCTTTCTGTCTGAAGTTTAGTCTTCAACAAGTGAAATGCCTGCTCAGTTGGGTTAAGATCAGGTGACTGACTTGGCCATTCAAGAATTTTCTACTTCTTTGCTTTAATAAACTCGTGGCTTGCTTTGGCTGTATGTTTTAGGTCATTGTCCATCTGTATCATGAAACGCCGCCCAATCAATTTGACTGCTGTATTTAGCTGGATTTGAGCAGACAGTATGTCTCTGAACACCTCAGAATTCATTCGGCTGCTTCTGTCCTGTGTCACATCATCAATAAACACTAGTGTCCCAGTGCCACTGGCAGCCATGCACGCCCAAGCCATCACACTGCCTCCACCGTGTTTTACAGATGATGTGGTATGCTTTGGATAATGAGCTGTTCCACGCCTTCTCCATACTTTTTTCTTGCCATCATTCTGGTAGAGGTTGATCTTGGTTTCATCTGTCCAAAGAATGTTTTTCCAGAACTGTGCTGGCTTTTTTAGATGTTCTTTAGCAAAGTCCAATCTAGCCTTTCTATTCTTGAGGCTTATGAGTGGCTTGCACCTTGCAGTGCACCCTCTGTATTTACTTTCATGCAGTCTTCTCTTTATGGTAGACTTGGATATCAATACGCCTACCCCCTGGAGAGTGTTGTTCACTTGGTTGGCTGTTGTGAAGGGGTTTCTCTTCACCATGGAAATGATTCTGCAATCATCCACCACTGTTGTCTTCCGTGGACGTCCAGGTCTTTTTGCGTTGCTGAGTTCACCAGTGCTTGCTTTCTTTCTCAGGATGTACCAAACTGTAGATTTTGACACTCATAATATTGGAGCAATTTCTCGGATGGGTTTTTTCTGTCTTCGCAGCTTAAGGATGGCTTCTTTCACCTGCATGGAGAGCTCCTTTGACCGCATGTTGTCTGTTCACAGCAAAATCTTCCACATGCAAGCACCACACCTCAAATCAACTCCAGGCCTTTTATCTGCTTAATTGATAATGACATAACGACGGACTTGACCACACCTGCCCATGAAATAGCCTTTGAGTCAATTGTCCAATTACTTTTGAACCCCTGAAATGAAGGGATTGTGTTAAAAAAAATGCTTTAGTTGCCTCACATTTTTATGCAATCGTTTTGTTCACCCCACTGAATTAAAGCTGAAAGTCTGCACTTCAACTGCATCTGAGTTGTTTCACTCAAAATTCATTGTGGTAATGTACAGAACCAAAATTAGAAAAAAGTTGTCTCTGTCCAAATATTTATGTACCTAACTGTATGTCTTGCGTCGATGTTATATGTCGGCTAGGGTTTCTCTTGTTACCTCTTATTGTGATGTCATCTCATTGCCTGGCTTATCCTCGAATATGAGTATCTGCAACCCGGTTCAAAGGAGTATATCAGCTATAGGTACCCAGGCCTACACAACAGGATTAAGACCTCTTTCTCCTCTGGCCTAACATGTCTGCTGTCAATGGTGGTTGTTATATTTTGTCCAGGTTGTTCCCCTGGCTGGGGTTCATATCCTTGTGTTTTTTGTTCACTTTTGGGTGACTGTTATATGTTCATATTACTTTCATTTATTATACATTCTGCTCCCTATGCCTGTACTGTGTTCCATGTGTTTTATGGGTGATTCCCCAAGGGGTGAAGCCACCTGACAGTCACTGCCAGGTACTCCCCACTCCAATCCTATTAATCCAGAGGGTCTCCCATTTTTCTCCCCTGCAGCTCCCCCTAATGGCATCCAGTTACCCCCACAGAGATGATCATACGGACAGCAATTCCTAGCATGCCCTGCGGGTGTACCAATAGGAGCTCTGTCAGAGGAATACTGCCACCCAGTACATCGGGGAAACCCTGGGAAGCAGACATCCTCTGTTCTTCCACTATGGCCTCCTGACCGGGAAAGGTATCAACAACCACCCTGGCAGGAATGCCCATCCATTCATTTTCTCGCATTATGGCATCTCAGGTGGGCAAGGAATGAGCCAACATTTGTGACACCAGTCTATCTGTTATGATAGATAGATAGATAGATAGATAGATAGATAGATAGATAGATAGATAGATAGATAGATAGATAGATAGATAGATAGATAGATCTATCTATCTATCTATCTATCTATCTATCTATCTATCTATCTATCTATCTATCTATCTATCTATCTATCTATCTATCTATCTATCTATCTATCTATCTATCTATCTATCTATCTATCTATCTATCTATCTATCTAAACATAGACAGTGAATAGGCCAAAGTTTGGTGTCGGTACTCTCCAGATGTGGGGCTCAGTGCAGTCATGGTCATGGTCAGAGGGAACCTTGGCTGGACTTCACAAACAAGTGACACCTAAGAAATGTGACATGCATTTGAAGCAATGAACTCAGGTTTGATGGGTTAGAGGACAGCAATGAACAAGTAGCTGTGTTGATAGCTTAGCTTGCAGCTGGACACATGCCCAGCAAACCAGGTCTTGAAAGGACAACTAGGTAGTGTTATATCACCCACTCTCCAAAGTGTGACCTCCAGGTCCCTCCATCTCATCCATAAGCAAGTTCTGGAGTAAAAGGTTCAAACACACAGCATCACAATCACATGGAGAATCCCTGAAAATTCCAGTTATTTCTCACTTCATTATATAAACACTTTCAAAATGTAAGAAACCCATAAAGTTACCCAAACCACCGTCGCCCAGGGAATGCTCTTTAACCTTCACCCCGCGCCATCTGCGGAGAGCACTGAGAAATCCAGCACTACTCTTAATTACAGGTCCTCCTCAAGTTGTTCCAGTGGGGAGATGTCTGGTCTTAGCGTCTCCACAGTGGTGACCTCAAATTGCCAGCGAACAGGAAGATGTGATTTGCAAACATCTGTTGCTGGTAAAACTATGATTCCGATCATGCAGTCACATTAGCTCTGAACCACAATGAAGAATCTACACAAGCGCCTTTCCATAATGAAGAAATGATTTTTTTTTTAATTGAAATAAGGATAAAACCTTTGGGGACGTCTTTTTAATGAGTTGTATTTAAACAAAATACCCACATCATGTTATAATTTAAATTTTTTGACTTCATTACATTACTAAACACTTTATTAGGTCTACCAATCCAGCACTGGAGACCCTACTTTTGCCTTCAAAACATCTGAATTCTTTGAGGTATGGAGTCAACCAGATGCTCAAAATTTTCCTTGGGGAGTTTGGTCCATGATGGCTTGATGGCATCATGCAGTCAGCACATGTGTAGCAAAACTGCCATTCAATGAACCCCCTATGGGATTGAAACAGAGGTCTGTGTAGGCCCCTGGGGTTTGGTGAGATCATGTTCATGGAGCCACCTTGACATAATGTGTGCTTTGTGATGTGATAAAGTGACGGCCGGGGTCAACATTTTGGGGTCAATCCCTTTATAAATTGGGTCACAGAGCACACATCATGTCAAGGTGGTTCCATGAACATGGCTTCACTATACTCCAATTCTTGTGGAGTTCAGTTGATATTTAGAGGTCATATGTGTGCCAAGAATTCATCCCTCACATCATTACACTGGTGCCAGCAGCTAGGACATTGGCACAAAGCGGAGAATGATCCATGGATCCAAACTGTTTACACTGGAGGCTTTGAGGTCTGACATGTTATGATATGTCGGTCTCAGCTTTCAAATCCTGGCTGAAGACTCACGACTTCAGTTTAGCACACCCTGACTAGAGCTGCTGATTAAGGCCGGAGTTATACTTCACGCGACGCATGCTGCAGTGGACGCTTCTGCTACGCAAGCATTGTACTGTTTATACTTGCGCGCGTACTTTACGTAAATATGGAGGAATCCGCCAGGTGGCAGTGCGAGATATTATCACAGTGAGAACATGTTTGGCTTCTCTGTGTTGTGAATTGCCTGGAACACCCATTAAATTCCAAAGACACCTTACTGCAATATCACTGTAAAGGATGTTTATTGATTACATCCAGGGATGTGCCCATTCCAGCAAGCATTGGGCACGAGTGAGAAATAATTCCTGGACGATGCCTCGGCTCATCGCAAGGTGAATACAAGCACTCACATACACTAGCATCATTTTAGCGGCACCAAATCCCCAAATCTGCATATCTTTGGAAGGAAACTGGAGCAGACTGAGGAAACCCAGCAGGAAAACATGTAAACTCCAGGCAGGGAATATCAGCGACGTGACTCCCTGCAAGACAGCAGTGCTAACGCTCCGCCACCGTGTCACCCCAATGTGTGTAATTATAATAAAAATAATTCTTTGCATTTATATAGCGCTTTTCTCACTACTCAAAGAGCTCAGCAATTGCAGGTTAAGGGCCTTGCTCAAGGGCCCAACAGAGCAGAGTCCCTATTGGCATTTACAGAATTCAAACTGGCAACCTTCCGATTGCCAGTGCACATCCCTAGCCTCAGAGCCACCACTCCGTCCTATTAACAGTATTCATTATTTAAACGAAATTAGCGATTTATCTGTAAAATGTAATATACATACTTTAATGCTTTTCATCATGAAAGTGATATCAAGTATAAATCTAAGGATTCTAAATGTGCAGAGAGTTGGAATATCATACATTTAATGTGCGCAGAGTGATGATCTATTGCTGGCGATTCGCTGCCGTCAGGAGCAGAGGAAGCCCTAGTAAAAAAGAAGGCACAGTATGTGAGAATTTTAAAACGTATCGTGTCATTACGATCGAATATGTGACGCCTGAATATAAAAGCACCACGAATACATCTGTATGTCGGCATTTTGCTTCACCACATCGAACCATTTATCAAATATCGAAGCGCGCACACCGATCTCGTAGGATCCGCAAAGCGGTTTTCTGTCACATGTAGATAGTAAACAGAGACTCTGACGTCACATTCCAACTTTTAGCACACTGCGCCCCCTGGCTTTTTGCTGGTACTGCAACTCGCACACGCATCGCGTTAATTTCTGAGGACCTGCTCAGAGGACGCATCAAATGAACGCTCAGAACGCGTGCTGGCCATGATGTGAGCGTGTACGCGTTCTGAGCGTGAAGTATAAATGAGCCCTAACTGTACAGACTGCATCTCTGTTGTTAGTCATTAGCACTAAAACATAATTAATAAGATAGTTGTAATTTGTTACTAACCCTCCTCACCTATTCTGTTTCCCTTCTCGGTACTCAAATGTGGCACTTGGTGCCACAGCCCATCTGCCAAATTGTTCTGCCTGCCTAAGGTAAAGTCATTTCTGATGGAGGATTGCAGGAATCATCGAGTAGAGGGGTCCTTTCATCAGATTGGTTGGCCCAGCTGTGGAATGGCCAATAGGGGGAGGCAGCTTGATGGCTCCAGAACTCTAAACAAATCCAAGTCATATTATGTGATGTCATCTACTGTTGAATTCTGCTCCGTACTTGTAATATTTTTATTTTTATACTGTATTGAGGATTACGTGTGTTCTGTTCTGTGCATTGTGTTGTATTGACCCCCTTTTTTTTGACGCCCACTGCACACCCAACCTACCTGGAAAGGGGTCTCTCTTTGAACTGCCTTTCCCGAGGTTTCTTCCATTGTTTTCCCTATAAGGGATTTTTTTGGGAGTTTTTCCTTGTCTTCTTAGAGAATCAAGGCTGGGGGGCTGTCAAAAGGCAGGGCCTGTTAAAGTCCATTGCGGCACTCCATTCTGGGAGCAGAGGTGGAGGACAGAGCTTGTGAAGGGAGGAGTAGAGGCAGCAGAAGAGAAAAAAGGAGAACGAGAAAAGGAAAAGAAAAAAGGGACTGAGCCTATTGGTGGTGATTTGTCCACTGTGTGCTGAAAAAGAAGAACATTAAAAGTGTGAGCTTTTAAAAGTGTGCCTCTGGTGTCTGTCTGTGTCGGGTTGGGTGGCTGTTACGCCCCCTACAGGTGTCACAACATGAATGCCAAGCACCCCAATCAACTCTGATGCAGCATGTGCCCGGTCACCCATTTAGAGTCTGCACACTCCAGGACTGATGATTATTTAAAATCGTGCTTTGCCATGGGCCTCTTATCATACCAACTATCTTACCATCAATTCCGGCTGGTTCATGACGGTCCCAGAGCGTAGCATGGTGCCAACTCCCACTACACGATGGGTACCACACCTATGTGGTCCTGGCATCAGCTTGTGGCTGACACACCTCACAGGGTTGAGAGCCCAGGATGAGATGTTGGTGCTCGGTATTCAGCAGTGTGGGTTTGTTTTCTACATCCTCTCCCCCCTTTGCAGCTTATTCACAGTCCTCCTTCTCCCGTCCCCTGGGACCACTCTGCTAATTTAATTTATTACCATATGCGATTACAGTTCCCTGGATTGCTTTCAGTAGTCACCAGGAGATTGATGGCGATATATGAGGAGCTGGCAGATGTGACACAGCAGCGGGTACTCAGAATGGCTCAAGGATTGCACCAGACGTAGAAAGTGTGTGCCCCGAAAACAAGTCATTGACCCATGGTCACCATGCCTGTCCAGCTTGAGATATTCAGCCACAAGTTCAATAAAAAGATTTTTGGTTGGCAGACGTCGAAAAACAATATGAAAGGCGTTAAGAAGATGTTTACAAGCTGTTGCGTTGACTTCTGGAGTCGGCTTCATTGGATTGCTGTCGTTAGGCGCTGAATGCTGACATTCCGCAGGGTCTTCGTCGGGGAGGTTGACCTCTTGATCCCCGTCATACATGAGGCATGTGATTAAGTCTCATTGTAAAGGTTATCTAGCGGAGGGCAGATTCCATCAGAATCCAATAAGATGCCATCACGCCTTTGAAGATCTGAAGTCGTCTGGAGGATTTCTGACTCACTTGGTGAGACTCAGGTCCACTTTGGATTAAATCAAAAAGAGAGAAAGGAACAACACGAAGAGGCTGGACCGAGGAGGGCACGCCACGGTGGGTTTTGTCTGCTGTCCTCTGTGTCCGACGCACACCCCTCAATTCCCATTGACACTCTCAACCTACAATATGGAGGACCACACACAACTTTACTTTACTTTACAGGGTGGGTACTTTCAAAAACCTTTAACGTGTGCGTGCCTGTGTGTGACGTGCAGCTGCGTGGGTTCCAATGACACGGAATCAGAATGTCTGCGATTTGTGGAACGGCTTGTTGTTTCAACGTCGAGCTTGACGTTTCGGATGTTTAAAACGGGACAGTTATACTCCTAAGGGTGGGATGCGGTGTCTTTGGAACAATTAACAGGGCAGTTTTTTGACATGAAAGTTCTGGTGGAGCCAACCCAGAATGTTCCCAGATGTGTGCAGACATCTCCAATGTGAACATTAGCATGACTAGTATGATGGAACCCGGGGCGTGAGAAAGCCCCAAACTTCCCCCCACAAACACAATTACATAGAGAGTCCTGGGTTCAAATAAAGGTTGGTTTATTAAACACATCTCCACAAAGTTGCAAAAACACAAGCACACGTTCTCCTCTCTCTTTCTCTGTCTCGCCACAATTTAAATTTCCATTCACCATCGCACTGCAGTGTGGCTCCATGTTCTCCTAGCTCCTACTCACCTGGATAAGGGAGTGCAGTCCATTTTATTAAGGACCCAGGAGTACTTCCAGTGCCAAGGCCACTGCCCAGTGGAAGTAATTCCAGGTCATACAGAAGTCCCACATATTAGGGAGCACATCTCCCTGCAGCTTCCTCTTGTGGCACCCATGGTCCCTAGCAGGGCTGTGTTGCCGGACTACAACTCCCAGCATTCCTTGCTGGTTCCCAAATGGGTGCCTATACAGAGGGCTGCTGCCATCTCGTGTCCTGGGGGAATAACCTGTCCCCTTCAGTATCTCTCATTCCCACTGGGCTGTCCGTCCATCCCCTCTGGCCATTACTTCTGGGTCCAGCACCTCTCTTTCTCCTGGCAGGATGTGGCATTTACATTAGCTAGCAATGTCAAAGTTTTGCTCATGACTAGCGATACATCGAAGTTCACGTACCTTTAATAACACAAAAAAATCAATCAGACTACGAGGTGCTGATGCCTGGTTGGTCACGATTGGCATCACCAGATGGCTGTAATTCCCTCTGACATTGCCACTGTCTGACTAAATACAGAGCTAGAGATGTACTCGCTAAGGAGAGAACAGTAAGAGATCTGCAGCTGTCGGCTGCTCAGGAAAGTCCACAGGCTAGGGGGCCAGAATGGAAACATCGATACCTCAAGTGTAGAATCCAACTGATTAGAGGTGAAAAAACAAAAGCCACAATCACACGGGCAGAACATGCAGACGACACACACTCCAACTTCACACTGTAGTTCCAGTAGCAGCGCTGACTACCGCAAGGGCAGGTGTTTACTGGTCAGCACAAGGCTGGCAAACAATTGAAACAATGATATTCTACATAGAGACTCAGTGCGTTTACATGTACACACATCACCGGGTGAATGTGCCACACGTGGGCGTCTGTGGATCGCTCTCCGGGCTCATCTCAGGTTTGTACTACCACGCTGGTGCTAACTATGTCCTCTTCTGTTTCTTCTGCAGTACTGAGAAGATGTTCAGTTAGGACATTGGAGCCCACCCTTTCTAGTCCCCCACCTTTAAAATCCCAGGGCCACCTACCTGGTGACTGAACAAAACGCTTTTTAACAAAGCTTGACGACTCCTGTGTTTGATTTGCTTTGGACTGTGATATTTCCATTTTGCGCCCAGAGACCCTACTTTTGTTTGATTTATTTTGTTTGATTAAGCGAGGGTGGTCGGGTTGGCACTCCAGAAATTTCTCCGTGGGACTTGTTGTTCTTCCCTCTACCACACTGTTTAAGGCAGAAACTTGGTTTCTTAATAATCAGTAGTAAACTTCTGGAGGTCTCCTTTGGTAAAATGCCCCCAACGTCATTAAACTGCAAAAAAAGAATAGAGGATAAACGTCATCATCGCCCAGCCTTGAATCCAAATATAAACATGACGCCTGTGACCATTTTCTTGAGTTTTATGAAAGTTTTGTCAAATTGTCACTTCATTAATATTTTCTGTCACCAGATTGTGTGATGCAAACTCTTTCTGATTGGCTCTGCAAAGGAGCAGCCTGTCGGTACGCGTGCTTCTCGTCTTACAGCCAATGCTGCTGGAAATTGGAATAATAATAACACGTGAATTTTTACTTCAATAAGATTTCCATTATGTTACTCATTACTTAAAAAAGTTATTGGACTACAGTGCATAACACGAGTTACTTTAACTCTTTCACAACGTGACCCTTAGGGTTTAGTAACAAGGGTGCAGTATGTAACCCTTTGGCCCAAACCATATGGCAGCCCATTATATGGGAGAGGAATGTACAGTGCTAGTACAGATCGAGGGTCCCTTGTTATTTGTTTCATGATTCATTTGTATTCAGCGATGCTCAACAAATGAGAACTGTGTTTGCTGGTCACATGGTGTTGATCCCGCCTTCATTCAGTTGCAGTCTAACTCAACTCAGTGTGGCAGCATGATTTTTACTATCGCGGCACATTAAGTGTATGCTGTTTCTGTGGATAGAGACACTGAAATAGAACACAAAACTTTTAAAATATGGATAAAAGAAGTACATGTCTGAAAGGAGGGGAGGTATTAGATATTTTTCAAGACACTAACAGTGAAAATTCTGACATTGATGTTGGAGATGTTAAAAAGTTTGAAAATTTGTCATGTCTTACTGGGCATAACCACTTCCCATGAAAACGTCCATATGAAGGAACTGGCTTGGACAAGACATCAAAAGAGCAGTACAGAGTCTGTTATTCTCACGGACTTCATACGACTAAAGGCAAGGCCGGTACAAGTATTTGGATTTGCAAAGGCTGCCCATCATAGGCTGGTCTGGGCATTGAAGGCAGCTGTTTGTAGGATTAGCACACCAAATTGGACTATTCATTGCTGTCAATGTACTGAACTGTTAAGATAATAATTAAAATAATAATTCTTTACATTGAAATAGCGCTTGTTTCGCTACTCAAAGCCCTTTACAAAGTGAGTGGAGAGCCACTTCAATCACCATTAATGTGCTGCACCCACCTGGATGATGTGACGGCAGCCATTTTTGAACCAGCATACCCACCACACATAAGCTGTTAGATAGATAGATAGATAGATAGATAGATAGATAGATAGATAGATAGATAGATAGATAGATAGATAGATAGATAGATAGATAGATAGATAGATATGAATAGCACTATATGATAGATAGATAGATAGATAGATAGATAGATAGATAGATAGATAGATAGATAGATAGATAGATAGATAGATAGATAGATAGATAGATAGATAGATAGATAGATAGATAGGCTAGTTGGGGGTGTGATTGAGTCCCAGTGCTCTTCTTTCTCTTCGTCTTTTCCTCCTCTCCTCCCCAGCAATCTTTGTCTTCTTCCACCTGACTCTGACCCCCTTGGCAAAGTGGAGGGCTCCCTTTTGAATCAATGCCCAAACCCTTGTCTCCACGAAGCCCTTCCAGGTCAAACAGCAACCAACCTGGAAGAGGGCATTCATCTCCCAGTAGCTCCCACTGGTAGGCCCCTACAAGAATCCAATAGGGCAGCCCCATGGGACCACAACCACTGTGCTGCCCTGCACACATTCATATAGAGGCTCCCCACCTAAGGGTTATTTAGTGGTGGTCTTCAAACCTGCACGGCTGAAGTGACCTTCTACTCGTTGACGTGCCTCAGATATGCACAAGTACAAGGCGTACTCTCTTCCTGACGGTTTCACTCACTTTTCTTTAACTTTTAATCTCACTAGGGGGCTCTGCCCCCTGCTCACTTTGCTCATCCACCCCCGGGTTTGGTTAACCGGATATACAATTTAAAGAGATTGTTATTTTCATGGGAATTGTTACATATGCATTATTTTCACTTTTACTTTAAAACTTTAGTAAAAACAATATTTGGAATTAACTTTTCTTCAAGATCGCATCGAATTTTGATTTCGTGTTTGGATTTACATCGTGACAATGCAACGTATAACTGCCTGTGAGTGAATATCGTTTCTTTCTCTCTAATAAATAAAATGACTTTTTCAAATGTTTGTCCATGCTCTTTCTTCTTTGCTTTGTCTTTGACGTGTCATCTAGAACATGTAACATTATTGTTCTGATAAAATTTATAAGAGCTGAGAGTGCAGGAAGTGTGTCTGACAAAAACATTCACACGACTGTGTTTAGATGATCGTGGTCTTGTTTGAAAATAGTTGTAAGTAGTGCGTGACTTGAAGAATCTCATGTTAAAAGTCGCAGCAACATTTTTTGAATCTTTTAATTCTCGCTGGCAACACAAATTAGACGATCTGCAAGTCTCCGACTTAAAGTTTAAATCCAAACAATATAGTGGATCTCTTTTTGCTGTTCTGTTATTTCACCAAATAATAATTTCCATTTGTTTGCGTTCATGAGATCTTTACTATCCTTTTTACGAAACTTTGGAATTTTTCTACTTCCATTACCTCTAACCTGCTGTGCATGTGTACCGTGCCAACATTTTTAAATTCTTTACGACGTTCTACTTTGTCATCCACTCTGTCCTTTATTTCCGGCCCCGGGTGTGGTTAAGTCTCTTTCTCGCGGGATGCGTTGTGAAGAGGGGGTGGGGTTGAGGCTGAACGCATGCTGAGGAGATACGGTCTGATCAGCTCCTGTCTTTCTGCTGCTGCTGCCGAGCTGTGTGTTCTGCTTGTCACGCTGCACGTTGATCATTTAAAAGCTTTTACAGCAGCTGTCCTTTTGTCTCACTGCCTTGACGTTAAAGTGTCTCTCGCGGGACGTCAAAGTGTCTTCCGAGAAGATCACGTCTCATCTCCCTCGTAAGATTTTTTTTTTTCTAATAGAGAGATGTGTCTCCCAGTGCACACTTTCTGTTGGTATCATGTGAAAGCGCAGTGTTAGCCAATGAATAAGCAGTTACTGGGCTGGACTCCTGACCAATGAGTGGGGTAGAGGCGGGTCTAATATTCCAATGCTCATTTGCATCTGGGTAGATTCCTGTCAATCACAAGATTCTTTCCACTATAACTTACATGGGGAAAGTGACGGATCAAAAAAATCATTTTCAGACGTAGTGTTCCTTTAAGCCTGTACTTATTTACACAAGAGCCTATCATCAAACCATAAGCAGTTAAGAAAGAATTCACAAAAGAGCCAAGTCTTCAAAACTTGAAAACCTTCACCTGCTAAGGTCCAGGTGGAACAAATTCTGACCAGGTCACCATTAAAAAATGCAACAAGAAGACAAAGGTCACAGTGTTGTCAGTTTTCTGTCAGTTCCATAATACCTTGGAATTTAGAACATTACACATTTTCCATGTGTCCGTGGGTCTCTGTGTGAAGAAAAACTTCCAAATGTTTGTGTGAAATTTCCCCTTAACAAGTTTCCAACTGTGTCCCAGTGTTCTTGATGAACTCATTTATAAGTCCCAGTCTCAATCCACTGGACTAATTCCCTTCATAATTAAACACTTCATAATTAAACACAGCTATAGGTCAGCGTTTCTCAACCTTTAAGTATTTGTGACCCGAGTTTTCATAACAGTTTTAATCGCGCCCCCCCTAACGTTTTTTTTTGAAACCCTAATAAAATTTATTCCTATATTTTTTGCTGCCGATACACTGCTACAAGTTTAAAATTTCCCTACGAATAGCGAAATTACGCCACATATGGTGACATTCGCGCCCCCTTTATTTGTTACTTCCCACAGTTTGAGAACCGCTGCTATAGGTCGACATGGCACGTGTCAGACACACTGAGTTAGGCTGCTCCTCTGTGTCCGGACTGCAGGAGTGCTTTCAAGATGACCGTTGACCATCCAGGACAAAACCTACGGCTGAAACTACCAGCAGACACAATGCCAGCACAGTGAGGGTCAAGCTCCATGAGGCTGGCCTTAAAGTGAGACCACCTAGCAGAGGCCGGCTGCTCACACCTACCCCTGCAAGGCAATGCCAGGCCACATATAGCTGCTGTGATCACAACTGTGCTGAAGAATGACTGCAGGTGGATCTCCATGCCCTGAATGCCATTTAGCACTTTTGAGATGCCCACCATCCAGAGATGTGATCCGCTGCCTTGCCAGAGGCCTGCAATGTTGTCAGGCTCTTCTGTAGGAACTGAATAACATCTGATAAGTGCAGACTCAGAGGCTCATTGGCCCAGTGCGTTAGCATTGCTGAGATAGTCCCACGAATGGCTGCAGGAGGTGCAGGATGAGTGTCGTTCATCTTGACAGTGGCTCTTGTTTTCCTGTTCTTTTCATTGTCCTGTTTTGTTTTCCCCCGTGGTTCTCATTTATTTATCGTCACTTGTCGAATGAAGGGTGAAATTTCAGTTGGCCAGTGAGTGATGTGCTTCTTTTTTTTTTCCCCGTCAGTTGTTTTTCCAGGGCTTTTTGATTTTCAATCGTTAAACCGTATAGACGTCTGGTCAGTGCCTGGGTGACATTTCAGTTGCATTTTCCCAGGCCTGGGTGGCGTTTTTGATTTTTTCCATTCATGACTGTACGCTCCTGGCCAGAACTCACTTCCAGTTACTTAGAAGTTCAAATAGGAGTTGGATGGAGCTTTAGTCCTACTAATTAGAACAGGCCATCATTTCACTTATTACCTCAAACTGGGATTCTTTTCATAACACGTTAGGCCTGCAACATCATACAGACCCTCAAAGTGGCCCTGCAGTCATCACGACATCCACTTAATATCTGGCTGGAGTGTATCAGCCATTCATAAATAATGAAATGCCTAATGGCTGTTTGTCAATGACTCAGACGAGGACGCTACCTGCAATCTAATCGGCTGTGGTGCTAAGCAAATCCATTTGATTTACAGAGTGTGCCACGGCCTGGAAAACACTTCCGGAAGAAAACAGCAATGACTTACTGCCTCTTTATGAAGCTGATTTAATGTCTTTCTTTTGCCATTCAATTACTGCACCGGGATGGGTATTCCCCAAGGTGCCAGTAAATTCATTGCTCCGGAAGAATAGGCGAGTGCTCTGACGTGGCACAGTGGCTTTAGTCCTCTAAAATGCACCGTCCTTGACGGCACCGTCCCATAAATCAAATTATATCATTGCATTAAAACAACCATTCTGCAAACACATAAGAAAGATGAGGGTCTGACAAGCAGGGATATGTGTATGTGCTGTAGACACGTTGTGTATATGCATACACTAAAAAGTGCACACAGTCGTGTGAAAAAGTAAGTGCACCCCAAGGGCATTGTGGGCTTTGTCAACAGATGTGAACAGACAAGCATTAGAGCTTCATGCAGACAGGGTCTACAGATGAAGGTGATCTATCTGACACATCAAACTGTCATGATGTATTCATTATCTACTCTACTGTATATACGAGGGGGGACCCAAAAATAACCGGAATTTTGTTGTTGTTAGGTTGGTACTTGTAGTACGTGGTGCAAGCGTTGTTTTTTTACGATGGCCGATTATCGTGAGCAATGCGCAGCAGTGAAATTTTGTTTTCTTCTTGAAAAAAGTGTTGCAGAAACTATTATTATGTTAAAAAACGCTTACAAAGAAGATGCTATGGGTAAAAGCCAAGTCTACGAGTGGTTTGGCCGCTTTAAGAATGGTGAAATGTCGATTGAATACCACCAACGCCCCGGGCGTCTTTCAACATCGCGAACCGATGAAAATGTCACCACAATCCGAGAATTAATTTATGAAAATCGACGTAGGACCATTGACGAACTTGTTAAGATTACCCAGTTGTCGTGGAGCTCGGTTCAGCGAATTTTATCGCAAGATTTGAAAATGAGAAGAGTTTCTGCAAAATTCGTCCCGCGATTGCTGACAGCAGATCAAAAAGTGCGTCGCCTGGAAAGTTGTCGTGAAATGAAGGATCAGTTTGATAATGACCCAGACTTTTTTTCCAAAATTATTACAGGAGATGAATCGTGGTGCTACAGTTACGATCCTGAGTCGAAACAGCAGTCCAGTCATTGGAAAACCGCAAATTCTCCTCGAGCAAAAAAAGCTCGGCAGGTGAAATCAAAAGTGAAAACAATGTTGATTTCTTTTTTTGATGTCAAAGGTCTCGTGCATTATGAATTTGTTCCAGCAGGTCAGACTGTAAACCAAGCATTCTACCTAGAAGTGTTAAGAAGGTTGCGCAACAGTGTGAGAAGGAAACGTCCTGATTTGTGGGAGTCGGGCGATTGGTTCTTTCATCATGACAACGCTCCATCTCACACTGCTCTCAGCATTCGCCAATTTTTGGCAAGAAACGGTATGACAACCCTGAACCACCCACCCTACTCATCGGATTTAGCTCCGTGTGATTTCTTTTTTGTTCCCTCGGATGAAAAAAGACTTGAAAGGAAGGCGTTTTGCTGACGTCGAAGAGGTAAAACAAGAAATGACCAGAGCATTAATGGGCATTATCCATCCATCCATCCATTTTCCAACCCGCTGAATCCGAACACAGGGTCACGGGGGTCTGCTGGAGCCAATCCCAGCCAACACATGGCACAAGGCAGGAAACAATCCTGGGCAGGGTGCCAACCCACTGCAGTAATGGGCATTACTTCAGACAAATTTAAAAAATGTTTCGATCAATGGAACAAACGGTTAGATAAGTGTATTTCCGCCAATGGAGAGTACTTTGAAGGAGACTAATTGTAGTTTGTACAGAAAATTAAATTAAACACGTTTTAAAAATATTTCCGGTTATTTTTGGGTCCCCCCTCGTATATAAAATCCTAAGCCTAAAAGTGCAACGATTTTATGTGACATTTTTTGTCACGCTTTAAATCAGGCTTATTTTAAAACCTACATATATATGTTTGGTATCATTCTTTTCAGAATTTATCAAATTTTAATGTGATGTTGTTAGATTTTCAGATTCTTATTCCGTCTTTTAAATTATAAACTAAAAAACATCAAGAACTCGCGTCTCACAAGACAAGACTTAGAGATTTAACCACGCCTGGGGCCAGAAATAAAAGACAAAGAGTAGGTCAGCTGCTGTACAGGTTTTTGAATGTTCAAAGTGCCGTGCGAGATGCCGATCATGCGGCACAGCAGCAGAAGCAGCAAGCCAGCAGCTGATCGATTGTATCACCATTTAAGAGGGGGTTTCAGAGGAGCGACCGCGTCTCCTTGGGGTGAGCCCCCCTCTTCACAACGCAAGTGGCAGAGACATAAAGTGGCTGGCGAGTAGTGTAGACCGGGGGAGGGGGTTGGCGAGCTAAGCGAGCAGGGGGGAACCATCCAGTTATAATTTAAATTAACAAAAATGCAGGTTTGTCACGTGGAAAAAGTAAGCCCACCCATCTTTTTATCACCACTTCCAATGCATAAAATTACAGGCGTTCCAGATTAGGCGACAATGATTAGAACCTGCTCAGGGAGTCTGCAGGAAGACCCTGTCTCATCTAAACCACAAATCTCAAGGGGCTGGTTAGAACATCTGGACATTAGAACAATCTGGATGAGAAAAGGCCATTCAGTCCAACAAAGCTTGCCAGTCCTATCCACTTAATTCTTCTAAAAAAACATCAAGTCGAGTTTTGAAAGACCCTAAAGTCCTACTGTCTACCACATTACTTGGTCACTTATTCCATCTGTCTGTGGTTCTCTGTGTAAAGAAAAACTTCCTAATGTTTGTGAGAAATGTACCCTTCACAAGTTTCCAGCTGTGTCCCCGTGTTCTTCTTTAACTCATTTTAAAGTCACCGTCTCGATCCACTGGACTAATTCCCTTCATACCTTTAAACACTTCAGTCAGATCTCCTCTCTTCTTTTCCTTAAACTGTAAAGGCTCAGCTCTTTTAATCTTTCCTCGTAACTCATCCCCTGTAGCCCTGAATCAGCCTAGTCGCTCTTCTCTGGACCTTTTTCTAGTGCTGTTATGTCATTTTGTAGCCTGGAGACCAAAACTGCACACAGGACTCCAGATGAGGCCTCACCAGTGTGTTATAAAGCTTGAGCAGAGCCTCCTGTGACTTGTACTCCACACATCAAGGCGTTATATAACCTGACATTCTGTTAGCCTTCTTAATGGTTTCTGAACACTGTCGGGACGTCGATAGCTTAGAGTCCACTATGACTTCTAAATCCTTCTCCTAAGGTGGACTCTTGATTTTCCGACCTCCCATTGTGTATTCAAACCTCACATTTTTACTTCCTATGTGTAATTCTTTACATTTATGGACATTAAATTTCACCATCCACAAATCTGCCCAAGCCTGTCTGTTGTCCAAATCCTTCTGTAATGATTTAATGGATTTTTGATTGTGTGCCAAAACACCTAACTTGGTGTCATCTTTAAATTTAATTCTTATCTAAATAATTTCTATATATTAAAAATAGCAACATCCCTAGCACTGACCCCTGATGGTCACCACTCTTAATTTCAGCCATTTCCAAAAAGGTTCCTCACACCATCACCCTCTTCTTCCTCTGTCTGAGCCAGTTCTGCCCCCATCTACACTCCACACCCTGAACTCCCACTTCTTTTAGTTTGATGCCCAACCTCTCATGTGGCACCTCATCAAATGCTTTCTGAAAGTCCAGATAAATAACATCATAAGCTCTACTCTGATCGTATTCTTTTGTATTCTCATAGAATTCCATAATGTTAATAAAACATGATCGTCCCTCTTCTGACTCCATGCTGACTATTTAGTAAAACTCCTGCACTTGCCAGGTGCTTTTCAATCTTATCCTTATTAATTCTTTCCATTAATTGTCTTTTGATGCACTTTAATGGGCGGCACGGTGGCACATTGGTCGTGCTGCTCCCTTGCAGTAAGGAGACCCGGGTTTGCTTCCTGGGTCCTCCCTGCGTGGAGTTTGCATGTTCTCCCCGTGTCTGCATGGGTTTCCTCCAGGTGCTCCAGTTTCCTCCCACGGTCCAAAGACATGCATGTTAGATGTATTGGTGATCCTCAATTGTGCTTGGTGTGTGTATCCTGCGGTGGGTTGGCGCCCTGCCCCAACTGGTTCCTGCCTTGTGCCCTGTGTTGGCTGGGATTGGCTCCAGCGGACCCCTGTGTTAGGATATAGTGGGTTGTAGAATGACTGACTGCACTCTAACCTTACTGGCCTTTAGTTGCTTGGGTCTGCCCTGTCACCCTTTTTATATAATGGGATGATATTTGCCATTTTCCAGTCCTTTGGAACATCTCCAGTGCACAGTGACTTCCTAAAAATATATATCAAGGGTGTGGAGACTGGCCCGGACACAGACAGGCAGACACGCTCATGTCACCCAACACACGTTTATTTACATTATTATTTACATTGTCCATACTGTGCTCACAAGCCCCAAAGACCCCAAAGTCCTGGCCACAACACAATGCCTTCTTCAGGCCGCCTCCTTGTCCTCCTCCTGACGTCATCCTTCTTCCTCCCGACTCTTGTCTCTGACTGGAGGGAGGCGGCCCCTTTTATACCCACCCGGATGTGCTCCAGGTGCTCCCCGGCAATCTTCCACCAGCACTCCCCAGTGTGGCGGAAGTGTCGGCTGTGTACCCAGAAGCACTCCGGGTGTCCCTTCTTCTCTTCCCCCCAGCCCTTCCGGGTGTGGCGGAAACGCTGGGGTCCAGGGTCCCCAAGGCATCAGGGCACCCCCTGGCGGTGGCCACGGGCCCCTACAGGGTAGAGCTTCCAAGCTCTGTACCCGTGGCCCCCAATACAACCAGGGAGTACGCCCCCTCGTGTCCTGGAGGAGGCACAAGCCCTCCTCCACTCCTCCTGGGCTTCCCGGCCGGGCGTGAGCCCCGTCTGGGTGCCACAAGGGTTTATATCTGTGCTCACTAACCTCATCACGAACTCAAGGGTAAATATTATTTGTTTGATTTCAACCTATTTAATCTGAGTAGCTCTTTTCTCTCTACAATTTCCAAATCAATCAGTACCTCCTTAGTAGTCCCATTAACCACTGGCAGGTTCTCTACTTCCTCCCTTGTGAAGACCTCCACAAAATGCTTATTTAGAGTCTGCTACTTCACTATTTGTATTTTTAATTCTCCTTTACTATTCCTGATGAACTTCACCTCCTCCTTGAATGTTCTTTTACTACTAAAATACTGAAAGAATCTCTTCGGATCATTTTTTGTCTTATCTGCTCTTTTCCTCTCCAACTGTCTTTTAGCCTCCCTGATATCCTTCTTAATGGTTGCCCTCATGTTCTCACGCACCCTGCGATTCACTTTAGAGTTATTAGTCTTATATGCCTTATTCGCATGTTTTTTTTTTTTTCCTTTACAGCTCCATTTTTTTAACTCTTTATTAACCCAGTGCAGAGTTTTTTTTTAGTTTCCTCTTAATTCCAAATTTAGGTATGTATCTGTCCTGCATGGCGGCACGGTGGCGCAGTGGGTAGCGCTGCTGCCTCGCAGTTGGGAGATCTGGGGACCTGGGTTCGATACCCGGGTCCTCCCTGCGTGGAGTTTGCATGTTCTCCCCGTGTCTGCGTGGGTTTCCTCCGGGCGCTCCGGTTTCCTCCCACAGTCCAAAGACATGCAGGTTAGGTGGATTGGCGATTCTAAATTGGGCTTGGTTTGTGTGTGTCCTGCGGTGGGTTGGCACCCTGCCCTGGGTTGTTTCCTGCCTTGTGCCCTGTGTTGGCTGGGTTTGGCTCCAGCAGACCCCTGTGTTCGGATTCAGCGGGTTGGAAAATGAATGGATGGATGGATCTGTCCTGCATTACATGTAAAACATTTTTAAACCTGTTCCACTGCTCCTCAACTGTCTCCACACTTAAAAGCTTATCCCAGTCTATCCTCCTTAGACTTTTCCGCATCTGTTCAAAATTTGCCCAACCAAAGTTAAACTTATCAATTTTAGTCATTGCATCTACACTCTTACAAAACATTTATATTATATTATGGTCACTTGACCCTAGTTGTTCAATCACCTCTACACCCCCAATTCTCTCCTGATTATTACCAAATACTAAATCCAGATAAGTTTCACCTCATGTTGGTGCTTTAACATACTGTGATAGAAAGCAGTCACTGATTACTTCTAAAAACTCTTGATCGTGTGCTCCTCCATTTGCAAGGATATAGCAGTTAATATTCAGATAATTAAAGACCTCCATGACTATAATATCCCCCTGTAAACCTACCTTTTTAATATTACTACAAAGATGTGTGTTAAAATTACTATCTGCATTAGGTGGTCTATAACACACTCCTAACATAAGGCCTCTTTCCCTAATGCTTTCTAGGCGAAGCCAGACGTCTTCACTAAGATGGGACTGAAAAGGACTTACATTTAAATTCTGTTTGACATAGACAGCACCTCCACCTTCGTCTCTATTCTGTCTATCCTTCCTAAAAATGTATATCCCTCTATGTTATATTCATCTCCATCTTTGTTATTTAGCCAGGTTTCTGTTATTGCTATAATATCATAAAATTATGCTCTGCTACATACAATTCCAACTCATTTGTTTTATTTTCGATACTTCTAGCATTATGGCATTTTTTATGTATAGTTCTAAACCCCAATTCGCTAGTTTAAACAATCCACGACTAACCTACTCACCTACTCATGCAGCTCACCAACACATTGGTACCCCTCTGGTTCAGATGTAACCCATTGCATCAGAACCGGTCCCAACTGTTCCAAAAGAGGTCCCAGTGGCCAATAAACATATACTCTTCTGTCCTGCATCAGTATTTGGGCCAATCTTTTTAATCTCTAATCTCCTCAGTCTTACCTGTACTGGCACATGGCACAGGCAGAACTTCAAAGAAGACTACCTTATCAGTTCTGCTCCTCAGCCTGGCAATAAACTCTTTGAATATGGATCTCAGAACTGACAGAGTACCCTTATGTATGTCAATACCAACATGGTAAGGGATTTAAAAAGATCTCCAATTTGTTTGAAATCAATCACTGCAGGAAAAATCATCCTAATTCATCCAGGACTGGCCAGCATAGTAAATTCAGCCGAAGAGCTGACCATTTGATACCAAAAGAAGAACTCCAAAACTTCTTCATAGGATCTGCAGGTAACTACTACAACAGTTGGTGCAAGCATCTACAAACTGAAAGAAGTTACACAATTTTGACCTGCAAGAGAGGAGTGCCAGGAAAAAACCTTTACTGTCCATAAAAAAAACATTAGAGCAAGACTACTGTTTGTCATTGAACATCTGGGCAAAGACTAGGCCTTCTGGAACAATGTGAATCAAATATGGAATGAAATCCTCTGGGACTAAGCCTGAAAACAATGAGGAACGACTTAAGAACATTTATGTTAGGTGGAATGCCCAGTGAGGGCATTGCTAAGGAACTCCTAGTTCATGACCCATTTAGCCAGCTGGTCATCTCTGGAGATCATGGGGGAAGAGCACACAGAGTTATGATCAAGCCAGGGTTTCTCCATCTGACTCCCGCTTCTTTATGTCTTTTTCATATCCTTTTCATTATTGTTATTTACTTTCCACTATTTGTTATAATTTTGTTCTGTTCATTTATTATTTGTCTAATTATAATCTATTATCTGGTTATTTTTTTCTACATAGTTATTAGACAGCTTCTTCGTATATGTTTTCCAATGTGCCTTGTATTTGTGGGTGGTTCCCCAAGAGGCGGGCCACCTGTCAATCACTAATAAGGGACCACGCCCAGCCCTACTAAGCCTTATGGGAAATGCAGTTCCTGCACGTTCATTGTGATTGTGCTTGGTGGTTTGCTGAGTTCTCACCTGGATTATTTGCTTCTTTGCATTTGCTTGCATTTGTGACTTCCATTAATGTTTTAAGGATTTGGAATTCTGTTTTTTTTTTTTTTGGAACTTTTTTTCTGAGGATTCCCATTTAAGAAATCTCCTTTTTGTTACCAAAAATATCCGAAAAGTATGAGCCAAAAAGACAATATCTCAATTTTATTTTATTCTGGTATCATTGTTGTCTAGGAGAAACCAAAAAAATATTAAGGAGATCTCTGTCTTGATTTTTCACTGCTAATGGTATTTTTACCATTTTATTAATAAATCTTCTTTTATAAAGATTATGGTGGGACTTGTCTCTGTTCAAGCTGGAGTTTCACTGTACTTACAACCGTCTTGTGAGATACATTCTGAGATATTTCAGTCAGTCTTTTTTGTATTTTGAACTTTAAAACCCTGTCCTCCATTTTGAGGCCTGAATCCTCCCAATTTCCTACGGCCAGGCACCCCCTGGGGTGAGACCTGTGTTGGGGGGGGCGGCATTCTGGCCAGTATTCTGTAGGGTCTTTTTGGTGGCCTCACCTTTTATTGCCATTTGTGTGGTGTAGCAATCATATCAGATAACAGTTATGACTGGCCTAGACAGTCCTAACAGTGAATACAAATCTTTATTGGATTGGACAAGAAATTTCCAGATGAAATTCCTTTGTATGCCAAAGATGTCAGTATTTGTTAGTTCAATCGGAACCGAGCAGTGTGACCACCTAAGGCTCACCTTCAAATGATCATCAGGCTGCACGTAGGCAGGAGTGGATAAAAGTTATTAACATTGATGTATAAAGATGGATTTTTCATCATCCTGCTTTTATTCATATTATAAACTGAAGGCAAAATGGCAAAACAAGGATTTTACTTACCATGTCCCGAGAAACTGATCAATCCATCAAATGTACATTTTGATGATTTAATTTTTATCGATTTTATAAATCACATTACAGTAAGTGAAACACAGTTCACTCAAACTCTACAATCAATTCTGCTTCCCGAATATTTATGTTTGACGTCAAATGTATCGGACGACCCAACAGCCTCCTGTATTCACTCTTTAAAGGACAAAATAGGGCCTTGAAATACCAGCTGTGGACTACTGCAGACTGAAAGAAAGTCTTATGGACCCATGAATCCAAATCTGAAATCTTCAATTCATCACTGATGTAGAGTGTTTTGTATGGAATCGAGTTGGTGATGGTGATGGCTCCTCAGTGTGTGACGCCAACTTTCAAACATGGAGGAGGAAGTGGGATGGTCTCGGGTTCTTTTGCTGGAGGCAGAGTTGGTGACTTGCACCCAGTAGGCCTTATGGGAACACACTTGAGTGATGGAAGCATCAGTAAAGAGACAGTCAGAGAAATGTGGATACTGAGGAAAGGCACTGAAAGTGCACAAAGGGCATCCATCCATCCATCCATCCTCTTCCGCTTATCCGAGGTCGGGTCACGGGGGCAGCAGCTTGAGCAGAGATGCCCAGACTTCCCTCTCCCCGGCCACTACTTCTAGCTCTTCCGGGGGAACCCCGAGGCGTTCCCAGGCCAGCCAAGAGACATAGTCCCTCCAGTGTGTCATGGGTCTTCCCCGGAGCCTCCTCCCGGTTAGACGTGCTCGGAACACCTCACCAGGGAGGCGTCCATGAGGCATCCTGATCAGATGCCCGAGCCACCTCATCGATGCAGAGGAGCAGCAGCTCTACTCTGAGCCCCTCCCGGATGACTGAGCTTCTCACCCTATCTTTAAGGGAGAGCCCAGACACCCTGTGGAGGAAACTCATTTCAGCCGCTTGTATTCGCGATCTCGTTCTTTCGGTCACTACCCATAGCTCATGACCATAGGTGAGGGTAGGTACAAAGGGCAAGAGATAGCAAATATTTTTTAATTATTCTATTACCGGTGCCATGGCTAGTAGCATTGTATAATGGCAAACAGTCTCATTACCGTTTTGCAATTCCTTATAATTTGTGCACGCCAGGGACGTGCAGTCAGGGGAGGCAGGCAGTCATCATGAAAAGTAAAAAAAAACTAATAACGATAAAATAAATGTGTCCACTGGAATGTGCTCTTTAAGATTCCAATAATTTTGCTTATTTTTATAGTCAAAATCGCTGAATTGGCACATTTCCTGTTGAGAAACACGTGGTGCGGTAGCGAAGAGCCTCACCTCACCTCGGACTGCGCTCTCCCTCACACACTGGGTTGATTGGCGCGTGCCTATTTCTGTTTCTCAATGTTGTCTATATAATGTTAGCAGACACGTTTATTATACACCCTGACTTTCCACAGTCTGGCTAATATCTGTAATGAATACGTTTGACATTTTTAGTTTTTCTGATCGGATATAAAACCGCAGTGAAAAGGCGTAAGGTGAGGCAGACAGTACCGTGCTGCCCTGAAGAGGGCGCATGTCAGCCCAACAGGTGCCCGTTGCTGCTGTTCTTCTACTCAGAGGTGCCAGTAAGTTAGTGATATCAGAAAGTCAAGTGCACTGTAGCGGTCCGTTTATTTTATTTTTTGTTCCGACTGACTGCCAATATAGAAGATTAAGATTTTTAAAACTGAAGGAAAATGAGGAGGACTTTAACAAAAAAAAGTGATGGAGATTTTCATTTGAAAGGATAGGCGCATGGACTTCATTTTCAAATAAAGGTAAGATCATGAACGGTTTTCAGTTTTATAAATAAGAATGGGATTAGACTAAGGAAAAAACAATCCAACATTTAAAAACTAAAATTTGACCTTAAATAAAATATTCTTTTGTTTTTCTTGTGTGGAATATGACCCGGACACAGACAGGCAGACACATTGTAATACACCCCACACACATTTATTGAGGCGTACCGTATTTACAAAGCAGTACTCACAGACTCCCAATACTCCACAGTCCAGGCCAACACAATGCCTTCTCTCTGTCTCTATCTCTTCAGACCGCTTCCTTCTCTCCTCCAGAACCTTGTCCTTCTTCCATCCGACTCAAGCCCCTCTCTGAAGGGAGGCGGCCCCTTTAAATAAGCACCCGGATGTGCTCCAGGTGTGTTCCCGGCAATCTCCCACCGACACTCTGGGTCTCCCTGTTCCTCTTCTCCCCAGCACAGTGCTGAGGTCCAGGTTCCTCCAGGTATTGGTGTCCCCCTGGCGGTGACCACAGGCCCCTACAGGGTCGAGCTTCCCAGCTCTGTACCCACGGCCCCCAGGGCGGTCGCCCCCTTGAGGTCTGGAGGAGGCACAAGCCCTCCTCCGATCTTCTCGGGCATCCCGGCTGGGTACCACCCCCATCCGGGTACCACACTTGTTATCGTTTTGTCAGACAGTCTAGTAAAATTGATTAAATCATCAGAATTAAAAACTACTAAATATTTCAATGAAGGTCAAAATTGCAATCCGTTTTTTTTTTTGCACACCACTCTATACTTTTGTTTGTATTGAATGAGTATGAATTGTGGAATTGCAACGGAAAATTTAGAACACATGGGGGGTGAGAAGCAAATGCGAACTCTCTGCTCTCTCTTGCCGCTATAAATGTAACGTTCTTTCTTAGCCAAATATGAACCTTACCTGTGTGTGTGTAAAGAATGTTGATGAGATATGAAACATAACCAGTAGTCAACGTGCATGCTGGCTGCCAACTGAATAGTGAATGAGCTACTCTGTTGGGTTCATTTACTTATAAATCTGACTCTGAAGGAGTCAGTGCCTATCCAGCCGTGAACCTCACCGCACGTCACTGGTGCACACATATTTTGATACACACATTTCCAGTCTTCAGATACGTGAGTCTTCAAATAGATTATTATAAAAAGGCAAAAATCGCATCTTTCGATATTCCGTATTCCACCCATGCACTGTTATCTGTTGAATCAATGAGCCCCAAAGCTGCACGCCTTACCGGCTCTAACAGAAGCTGGAAACTTTCATAGCGATTGAGTTGATGGCTCGTAGATATCGGATAAATCCTTGACCTGCTGTCACTTCAGGATTTGGCAGCTGGGTGGTCGTAGATTTTTCCAGAACATTTAGTAAATGGATGGATGGATGGATTTAGTAATAGCATTGGTAGTGCCCCCATCGCTAAAGTGAACACATGAAGCTAGCGGCGGGGTTTCCACTCGCCATTGCAGTATTACCAAAATTTTGAGTGCCGACATCAGACTCGGGCACATTTTGCTCTTGTGTTTGTTTGTTTTTCGCTGATAAAACCCAAAATGGCCATTTGTGGCGACATCGTTCACATTTCCCTCCAACAAGACCAAGCCCAGCAATAGTGTTGGGCTATTTGTGGACGACTCTTTTATTTTGAAGGATTCTTTTCAGTGAGTCATACAAATCGACTCTGTGGAGCTCAACAGGGGCGCTAAAATAACTTCGGTGAGTCACAAGTCCGTAGCCCCTTGTTAACGCCACGTGTTTTGAGACTCAGTGATCGGTAATTTTTAAGTCAATGTTATTTACATAACCTTGTTATGCAAATGTCGCCCTCTATATATGTGCGTTACAAATTCTTTTTTAAAAGTTCAATTAAATTTTCGAGTGATAAAGTTAACACCGGTGATTTTACTGTGTACGTTTACAATTAACTGATATTTTAATTAAGGAAGATTCCTATTAAAATTCATGTATGCAGTACACGCTAATTTTGATTTGACCCTAAGCTACAGGGTGGGCCAATGAGGACAGTGGGTGGGCCTAGGCCAATACTGGCACCACCCCTGGTTGTTCGTCTGAGTCGACTGCCACTGGACATTATAATGTCACCAAGACGCAGAAGTGCTGGCTACCTGAATGCCTCAGTCACAGCCTGCACATGCCTGACAAATTTGAATGCCATGACTCCAAAGGCCTGGAAGTTATAGTTCAAAAAGGAAGTGATGCAAAGATACAAATAAAAGACAAGAAAACAACATAAAATGTGCGTTGGACACTTTAAAACAGTTCAAGGCTAAAGGCTAAAGTTTAAAATGAAGCTGCAAACTTGATGGCTAATTAAGTGACAAGGCTGCCAAACATTTTTCATTTTTATCCGCTGACTACACGTCAGTTCCCACAACCTTGCTGCTTCCACAAAGCCCAGCGCGTTGCAGCGTCCATGTAGACAGCACATGTGTGGCCCACTTTTTGGTCTCTTCTGACAAGCCTGTGGGTTTGGCTGCCCCTTGAAGGTCAAGCTAATGGCACAAAGGCTCCTTCTCAATGGATCCATAGGACCTTCATCTGTGCACATTTTTTCTTCTTCCGCCCAAAACAATTAAATTTGCCCTTTCATGCTTCAGTAAAGGCAACCAGTGTTACAGCAAGCCCCTGAGAGGCAAGTTAGAATGTACAATGGGAGGGGAATCAAAAATCCATGGGCAGGATGTGACCCCTCGACATGTCTGCAAGTCCGTTTAGGAGTGAAGCGAAGTGCATAGCTGAGGCTGACGCTCCTCGTTTCCATCAACAGCAACATCTGTCCCTGCCTGCTCGCTCCACTCCTCCACTGATCATCCTCAACTTCTTATGTGTCTTTGACGTCAGGAATCCCCACTATCAGATTTTCTGATTTTACAGGTTTTTAGACACTTCTCACAGTCCTGTATTGGACCAAGTGGGTTTGCAAACTAAATGAATAAACAAAAAGCCAATCAGCCCAACAAAGCTGGCCAGTTCTATGCACTCAAGTGATCCGATGTAACATGTTGATTCCAGCAGCATTGACATTTCCCAAGAGTACATAATTCATAGAAGGACGAAATTTGAATCAACCACAACATTTTCTACAGCTGGCAATGTCAGCCAAAGTGAACCTATCAGGGGCCATGCTAAGAGAAAAGACGTGACCAAGAGCTTGATGGTCACTCAGGCTGATCCCCAGAGAACTTGTGCGGCAATGGAAAAAACTTCCAGAAGGACAAACCATAATAATAATTCTTTACATTTATAAAGTGCTTTATCTCGCTGCTCTTTACAAAGTGAGTGGGGAGCCACTTCCATCACCAATAATGTGCTGCACCCACCTGGATGATGCGACGGCTGCCATTTTTGAACCAGCACACCCACCACACATAAGCTGTTAGATAGATAGATAGATAGATAGATAGATAGATAGATAGATAGATAGATAGATAGATAGATAGATAGATAGATAGATAGATAGATAAGGCACTATATAATAGATAGATAGATAGATAGATAGATAGATAGATAGATAGATAGATAGATAGATAGATAGATAGATAGATAGATAGATAGATGGGGCGGCACAGTAGCGTAGTGGTTGCTTCCCAGGTCCTCCCTGTGTGGAGTTTGCATGTTCTCCCCGTGTCTGTGTGGGTTTCCTCCAGGCTCTCCGGTTTCCTCCCAGAGTCCAAAGACATGCCGGTTAGGTGGATTGGCAATTCTACATTGGCCCTAGTGTGTGCTTGGTGTGTGGGTGTGTTTGTGTGTGTCCTGTGGTGGGTTGGCACCCTGCCCGGGATTGGTTCGTGCCTTGTGCCCTGTGTTGGCTGGGATTGGCTCCAGCAGACCCCTGTGACCCTGTGTTCGGATTCAGGGGTTGGAAAATGGTGGATAGATAGATAGATAGATAGATAGATAGATAGATAGATAGATAGATAGATAGATAGATAGATAGATAGATAGATAGATAGATAGATAGTGTGGCGTTCGGTTGAGGGCTGTGTCCCTCCGGGACACCTAGAAGGACCGGGAGAGGGACTATGCCTCCCCCGGATCACGAGAGGGCAGGAGGGTTTGTGTGGGGGCTATGGGAACTGAGCATGGAAGCTCAACCCTGTAAGGGTCCGTGGCCTACGCCAGGGGGCACCCGGAGGACTGAGGAGCCCTGGACGTCAGCACTTCCACCACACCCGGAAGTGCTGCCAAAACAATTACCAGGGACACCCGGAGTGCTTCTGGGTGCTCTTGAGGCACTTCCACCACACCAGGAAGTGCCGCCGGAAGATCGTCAGTGGGCACCTGGAGCACATCTGGGTGGGAATAAAAGAGGCCACCTTCCTACAGTCAGGAGCCGGAGTCGGGAGGAAGAGGACAAAGGTCGGGAGAGAGGAGCAGAGGTGGTGAATGGAAGGACTGTTGAGAGGCCTGGGCTTAAGGGTGTTTGGTGCGAGGGCACTGTGTGTTGTGCGGGACTGTATGGATGTAAATAGTGTAAATAATAAACGTTTGTGTTGGACTCATCACTGTCTGCCTGTCTGTGTCCGGGCCGAACTTCCACAATAGATAGATAGATAGATAGATAGATAGATAGATAGATAGATAGATAGATAGATAGATAGATAGATAGATAGATAGATAGATATGTGAATGGCACTATATGATAGATAGATAGATAGATAGATAGATAGATAGATAGATAGATAGATAGATAGATAGATAGATAGATAGATAGATAGATAGATAGATAGATAGATAGATGGGACTTTTTCAGAGAGATAATTTCAAGTCCCGCAAGGCGAGACTTTGTGCCAAGAGATTTAACCACACCCACAGTCCACTTACCTCTCATTCGTGTGAATGCTATTGTCAGACACAGTTCCTATGCTCTCAACTATTACACATTTTTACGTTTTCCTCATTTTATTACAAGACGTACAATCTATTTGTTTCCTTCGATTTAGTCCTTTTCTGGACTATAATTCTATACGTTCTAGATGAAACATCAACGACTAAGTGAAGAAGAAAGGACAGCACGTCAGAAAGAGGTCCAGAAGCATTGGAGAGAAAATAATTCAGAAAAGGACAATGATAATCTAAGTGTAAATTTGGAAAATAAGGAAAGTTATAATCAGCCCGGACCAAGTGGAATTGAAAACCTAATATGTCCAAGCAGGAGCAAAAATAAAAGACAAAGAGTAGAAGACAAACATCGTAAAGAGGTTAGAAAACGTTGGGGTGATACACATGCAGAGCAGGTTAGAGATTATGAATGTACTAAAATTCAAAAGTCTCAAAAAACTGATAGTAAAGACTAGGGATGGGAATTGATAAGATTTTCACGATTCCGATTCCATTTTCGATTCTGTTTAACAATTCGATTCTTTATTGATTCTCCTATCGATTCTTATTTTTAAAAAAGGAGAACACACAGGTCGATTAGCTTAGAACTTTGTTTTATATCTTATCTTTGAACAAGACAGAAATTTAGGAGTAGCATGACCTTACAAACCCAACAGTGAGATCTTAAGAGATCCACAGCCTACGGCTCCTCGATGGGGTGTCACGGGGTCCCCAGAAAAAAATGTGTAAATGTAAAATAATAATAAAATAAATATTCTTCTTTAGCAATAACAAAGTATAACATAAATGATTCTGTGGCAATTACACAAGAATGTCCAGTAACATTTACACTCTCCTTTTTAAAAGTATATATGAGCTGAGCACTCAAAAATAAAACTACATCAGCCAGCAACAAATACAATCAACTCAAGTCCAATGGAACTGTGCACAGTGCAATTCTGCAACCATCAACTATTTTGACAGCTACATCCATGTTGGCCGCATTATCAACAGTGGCTGCCACAACCTTGTCTTTGATGCCATACTCCTCCAAGATCTCATCAATCTCCTCTGCTATAGCTGTCCCTGTCTGTGCCTGGTACACTGGTTTGGTTTTGAGAACTTTTTCTTGAGCCTGGCCATTCCTAACATAATGCAGCGTTACTGTGAGGTAATGATCTTGACTAAAACTTGCCCATCCATCTGCAGTGATGGCTGCCTTCAACACATGTTTCAGCTCAGAAATGGAAACGGATGAAACATCTGGTAAGAGAACACGCAAATTTGACATTCCCTGACTTAGCCTACAATTAAACACATTAACTTACCGAAAATCGGGGACATCTACTGTGACAAATGGGTGCAAGCCTTTTACCACAAACTTAGTCACTGCTCGGTGACATTCGTCTATCCTGGCCTGTGTCATTTTACTTTTCCCTGCCTCTGTGAAAGGAGAAGCTACCGGTAGACTGCAGCGAGAACTGCCAGCATCTGAGACAGCCAGACTCTGCCTGTCTCTCTCGTCATGGTCATCTAAATGCAATGCACAGTAATAGCAGGTTTTGCAATAAGGCAAATCGCGCTAACATAATATGCAATGTTAGTTGATTAGTTACCTGCCGTATTAACGGGAGAGGACCTGCAAACGTTACTGCTGCTGCTGGGTTGAGATTCACTAGTCCGGAGCAGATCAAAAACACAACATTCATTTAAGGTTATCGCGTGTTTTGTGTGCAAATGCTTTTGCATATTCGTAGTGTTTCCTCCCTTTGATGAAATATCTACTTTGCAAGTATTGCAAGTTGCCCTGTTATCATCCTTTCTCGTAAAGTATAACCAAACTTTTGAGCATTTGTGCCGCTTAGGCGCCATGTTTCCTGCTGGGTAAATGACGCTACGCAACGTGGTGACGTCATTCGAGGCGACTGGAATCGATAGGGGAATCGTTTGCAAAAATGGCAAACAATTCCAAGGAATTGAAACAGTGGGAACCGGTTCTCAACAAGAACCGATTTTCGATTCCCATCCCTAGTAAAGACTGCATTAGCGCTAACAAATGGAAATTATTACTCTGTGAAATAACAGAACAGCAAAAAGAGATCAAATATATGGACATAGGTGATATGACAAAAGTATGTAGATATTACTAGGCTTTAAAGTTTAAGTTGGAGACTTGTATGTAGATCGTCTAATTCATGTTGCCATCAGGGAAAAGTAGCGTTTCTTCCCAATAAAGAGGCTTATCCGTGAGAAATAAAAGATTTGAATAATAATGAATGTAAATGATTCAAGTATAAGGGTGCAACGTAACAAAACGTGAAAAAAGGAGTTGGAATACTTTCTGAAGGCAGTGTATAGCGCCTTTAATCTACCTATCTGTCTATCTATTATATACTTCTTATCTATCAATTTTAAACATTAACATTTTTACTGTTAATTGGAAAATAATAAATATTGATTACACAGGTAAGTCAATTAAAAGCAATAAATACAGTTATATTTTTAACTGAGTAAAGCACATTGGATAATAATTGTAAATTTAAAATAACATTAGAAATGACAATACTGGTAGTCTGACAAATATTACTCCTTATACTGTTAACAGGATTAACTAATGGCTAAGTGGACAAAAATGTATAAGTATAGAAATAAAAGTTTCATAATTACAAGTAAGCACACTGTTAATTGGGAAAAATCCATCTGGGTTATACCATTAACTAAGACCAAAAAACAGTTGCTGTATTTAATGTTTCAAAAGAATGACTATTAAAAAGATTATGCAGTACAGATAAGTGGATGACAAATGCGATTAACATCAAAATGGCTCCACTGAATTCTGCAGATGACTCCTCAGTTTCTTTGACTCGCTCCGCTCTGAATGGCCATTTTGTTTCTGTGTGCAGCACAAGGGCACAGTGAAGGCTGAGGTTGTGGGAATGCCAAGGAGCATGAATGGGGTTCAGTGTTGTGGTGAACGGGAGGCTGAGGGTTTTGGAGGGGGGTGAAGGTGGTAGGGGTATTGATGGGCATTGTTACTCACAGATCTCCAGATGGATGAGACTGTCCAAGTCACTGTGGGTGAAGTTCATGCAGATGTGTCACACTTGCGGACTTGCATTGCTCAGTGTGTTGAAGGGGTCTCCTCTCTTGGTAGAGTTTATATACAGTTAATTGGATAATCTTACAGTGTGGACAAGAAAAGTTGTGCTGTTTGAATTCATTTTTGTATCATGTGCTTAATTTCACTTCATCTAGGACTGTAGTTAATAAATTTATAACTGACATACATGGTTTTATAACGGAGTACAAACAGTGTAGTTAGCTAATGTGAGAATTAGATGAATGAGAGGAGACAATTCGATCCATATGGCCGGTTAATAGCTAAGCTGTCCCAAAATCTCATATAGTCAGACACAATCATAGCCTGGAGACCTCAGCAAAGTGATGGCCCACCAACTCCAAGTCACTCTACAGCAGAGTCTGTGCCGGGCTGTCATGTCTGATGATAAAATCTTTCCTTCCATAGATTCCTAGGTTCCTAATATCTCAGGTGTCTTTCTATATGAAGAAAAACAGATTAGAAGTAAAGCCATGCCATCCACTGCCACAGCAGGACAACGAGAAGAGAAACAGAATAGAGGAAGATGAGTAACAGTCCATGATTATTGTAATGCTCACATTTATATACTATACAGATGGACAAAACCAACAAAGATGCATTATACACAGCGAATCTAGTCAGGGTATGCTGGACTGAAGTAGTGAGTCCTCAGTCTGAGACTGAGGGGTCATCTCACTCCAAAGCTTTGATAGATAGATAGATAGATAGATAGATAGATAGATAGATAGATAGATAGATAGATAGATAGATAGATAGATAGATAGATAGATAGATAGATAGATAGATAGATAGATAGATAGATAGATAGATAGATAGATAGTCCTGGAATCACCCTAGTTGCTCTTCTCTGGACCTTTTCTAGTGCTGCTTTGTCCTTTTTGTAGCCTGGAGACCACAACTGCCTACAGGACTCCAGATGAGGCCTCGCCAGTGTGTTATAAAGCTTGAGCAGAACCTCCTGTGACTTGTACTCCACACATCAAGGCGCTATATAACCTGACATTCTGTTAGCCTTCTTCATGGCTTCTGAACACTGTCTGCCAGTTGACAGCATAGAGTCCACTGCGACTCCTTAATCCTTCTCACTTTCAGACCTCACATTTTTACTTCCTACATGTAAAACTTTACATTTACTGACATTAAATTTCATCTGCCACAAATCTGTCCAAGCTTGCATGCTGTCCTAGTCCCTCTGGTATGATGTAACAGAGTCCAGATTATCTGCCAATCCACCTGTCTTGGTATCATCTGCAAACGTAACCATCTTGTTACTTATAATCCTATCCAAATCATTGATATTTATTAAAAATAGCAGCAGCCCCAGCACTGCCCCCTGCTGGTCACCACTCTTAACATCGGCCAGGTCTGATGAGTTCCTTGCACCATCAAACTCTGCTTCCTGTGTCTGAGCCAATTCTGCCCCCATCTACACACATCACCCTGAACTGCCACTTCTTTTAGTTTGATGCCCAATCCCCCATGTGGCACCTCATCAAATGTTTCTGAACATCCAGATAAATAACATCATAAGCTTCACTTTAGTTTGCTTCCTCATAGAATTCCAATATGTTAGCAAGACATGGCCTCCCTCATCTGAATCCATGCTGACTGTTCAGAGAAACTCCTGTATTTGCCATGTGCTGCTCAATCGTATCCTTAATAATTCCTTCCATTAATTTTTCCACTGATGCACGTTACTCTTACTTGGCTTATAGTCACTTGGATCTGCCCGGTCACCTTTTTATATAACGCAATAATATTTGCCATTTTCCAGTTCTTTGGAATTTTCCCAGTGCACAGGGATGACCTCAGAATATGTGTCAAGGGTTTATACATGTACTCAATGACCTGATAAATGTTATCTGGTCCTGGTGACTTGTATGATTTTAGCCTGTTTAATCTTAACAGCACTTCTCTCTCTTCAATTTCCAAAATTACTCAGTACCTCCTTAGCAGTCCCATTTACCGCTGGTAGGTTTTCTACTTCCTCACACATAAGAATGTGGATTTAGAGAATCCGCTATTTCTCTGTCTGTATCTTTTAATTCCCCTTTACTATTCCTGATTCACTTCACTTCCTCCTTGACATGGCCGGATTAAGGTGGGTGCTATTGATGCTGCAGCATTAGGCCCATTCCTGAAATAGGCCCAGATGAAAGCAGACGAGAATTTTCCAGAAGCTGAACAGTTTTCCTTTGCTATATTAACCTCAAATTAATTCTTAGAATTAAATTTGGAGTCTGACTTTTGGACGCCTAGACACAGCGTTACTTATTATACAGATACTATTGTTCTTTACGCTGTGACGTAACTATAACGTCTTTGTGTTTATTGTTAACCGAAGATTTCAAGTTAATTGTTATCAATTTTACGTTAAACAGTTTACTTAGTAATTTAGCTGTGTTTTTTGCAATATCTTGGGGATTCTTGCCACTTTATTATTGTTCGGTAAGTGCCACGTAGTAAATTTTTCACCTTGAAAGTTAGTTGTACAGTAAAAATTGATGGCTATTTAAATGGTTATCTGTAAAGGTAAAACTAAAAGCCGGCCGGCAGGCCTGGCATGGATGTTTAGAATTTTTTAAATCCTCGACAGGATTCTGGTCTATTATGAAATTTAAATCGTGGACAAATTTTTACCCTCAAGAGCCTGAACTGAGTCACTTTGACCCAATGTCTCTGCAAATTCATTTTTTCTTACTCTGTTTCGTAAGAGAATTGCACAATTTTGTGTATTTCATTGTTAGGTTTTCTGCATTAAGTGCACTTTTCAGACAATTGCTATTGAATGTTGATGTTACATAGATTGATGTTAATCTCGAGTTGTTATGATACTACGTCGTTATTATTATTCATGTTCAATAAAGGCTGGCTGGTTGCATCGCAAGCAATTAAGGCTCCCTGGTCGGTCTGAGTGTGCATGTATGGTGAGTGTCGAATGCACATGCACCAATGCCGAGAAAAAATCGGCCTTTTTTATGCTGCAGCATCAGGCCCAATTTCGTCTTAATCCAGCCCTGCTCCTTGACTGTCCTTTTACTACTAAAATACTGAAAAAATCTCTTAGGGTTGTCTTTCGCCTTCTCTGCTATTCCTCTCCAAATGTCTTTTAGCCTCCCTAATATTCTTCTTAATGGTTGCCCTCATATGCCCCTCATACGACCTGTGCTAACCATTGTGCCCCCCTCCCCACACCCACAAGCTGCACTGCATATGTTGCATGTTTGTAATTCTTTAAATAATGAATGGATTTCAATTTGCATTCCAATAAGCTGCACAAGGCAATTTTATGAAGTGGATGGCATAAAAACAGCAACTTCAAAAATGGATGAATTGCACCAATGTAAGTTCGACTTTACAGGCTGTATCCACTAAACTGGGCCGTAAGCCACCATTTCTCAACCACTGAGTTGCTTTTACTGTGTGTCACCTCCACAGTTGTCTACTCACGGGCTGCTATCGGTGGGTTGTGAGTTCTTTCTAATGGTAGCGGGTCACAGGGGCTCGTGAAGTGGATCACAGTGGGTCACAAGTGGGTCGCGCAGTAGGCCATGATAGGACGCTGCTCCAATAATCTGACAATTGGTCTCAATTCTCCAAGGGCACATCCTTCCTTGGTGGATTGCAAGGACGCTTAAATAGGAAAAAATGAATCCTGGCACCAAAAAAGTTGAGAAACGCTGCCCTAAGACCCCAAGTAAAGAAAAAAATGAACGTATTGAAAGTAAGGAGTTAATGCGGGTCGTGCAACAGACACCTTTTGAAAAATCAGTTCAATCAATCAATTGGAGGGGAGCTTCTCCCGCTCAGTCAAGGAACCGCTTAGAAAAGAAAAGGAATTTGCTGCCACTTCACGAAAATGGATGGCTGGATTCATTAGCTTGATTACCATAGGATTCGTCCTCCGTGGTCAGAACAAAGTCAAAGAACAAGAAATCAATACGTCCGTTTATAAAAAGGAATGCAGACGGCTCCTGTACAGAATCAGAGAGAACATCAAAGCGCTCAGGTAAATCATCGGACATCTGCACGCCACACGTCCGCTGGTATGTGTGAGTTTTACTGCATCTGCGATTTACAGCTTTGCTTTTTTGGCTGACGTACTTGATATTTTTATTGTTTTACAGAAGACCCTTTCCATCAATCCTTTCTGGGATTTGGCTGAACATTATGGCGCAGGGCCCCACCCTGGGTGCCAGCCACCAAGCTTGCGTTTGCAGCTTCGTATGCCAGGCAGATACCAAGACTGAATGAAAAATTGTTCTCCAGATGGGAGAGGAAATGATGTAGTATGGCCTGCGATGTCATCTGAGGTGGACCTGTTGGGCCAGTAGGCATACAGCTGGGGGTCCAGAGTGTCCGGTATGCTGTTCTGAATGTGGGCCAGCACCACTCTCTCAAAACACTTCATGATGATTGGAGTGAGTGCTACCGGCCTGTAATCATTCAGGCAGGTGCGTGGGCTTTTTTTAGCAAGGGGGACGATGATCGTAGTCTTAAAGCAGGATGGAACGATGCGCTGACTGAGGGAAAGGTTGAAGATGGAGCAGAGAACATCAGCCAGCTCTTTGGCACACGCTTTGAGAGCCCGCCCAGGGATGTTGTCTGGTCCAGCTGCCTTACGGTGGTTGACACCATGAACTCCCAAACAAAGACTAGGATTTATGTACTCTTGACAGACGAGTTATTTGGCCAAAGTACCAAAAAGACTGTTTAGTGAAAACCAAACAACAACATTTATTTCTAGAGCATGCTTTCATACAAATTATGTAGCTAATTAACAAAGAATAATGTAAGGTCCTATTGCCAGGGAGGACAGAAAAAACAAAAAAAAAAAACTCCAGATGGCTGGAAGAAAAAAACTAAATCTGCAGGGGTTCCGAACCATGAGACCACCCAGCCCCCCCTGTCAGCAATGATCTCAATCAGTCCTCATGGTTTTCAGGCTTCACATGGAAGAATTAGATGATGATGATGATGGTCATGTGGATCTCTGGCCTTCAATCTATCAATGTAGGGTCTGCATGGTGCCCTGATCAGGTGGTGGTGGTGCAGATCAGCACAACAGAAGACCAGAAAAAGAACAGTAGAGAAAGTAGGGGTTAGTACGGATTGTAGAGCCACAAAAAAAATGATAATTAAATGCATATACAGAATATCAGGGTTACGCTAAAATGAAGCTATGAGAAAACCATGTTACAATAACAAGTTTTTAGATGTTTTTAAAGTGCTCCACCATATTAGCCTGGCGAATTTCTATCAGTCAGTTATTCCAGATTTTACATGCATAACAGCAGAAGGCCGCCTCACCACTTCTTTTAAGTTTAGCTCTTGGAATTCTAAGCAGACCCTCATTTGAAGATCTAAGGTTACGATTTGGAGTGTAAGGTGAGAGGCATTCCGAAATATTGGATGGAGCAGATTATTGAAGGCTTTGTAAACCATAAGCAGTATTTTAAAGTCAATTCTAAATAACTTGGGTAGCCGATGCAGTGATGCTAAGACTGGTGTGATGTGTTTGGATTTTCTTTTCCTAGTTAATATTCTGGCAGCTCCATTCTGCACTCGTAACCAATTGATGTCTTTTTTGGGTGGTCCTGAGAGGAGTGCATTATAGTAATCTTGTCGACTGAAAACAAAAGCGTGAACTCATTTTTCAGCATCTTGCAAAGTTATAAGGGATCCAACTTTTGCTGTATTTCTTAAGTGAAAAAATGCTGCCCTAGTAATCTGATTGATATGTGATTTAAAATTCAGGTCAGAGTCAATAATTACCCCTAAATTCTTTACCTCTGTCTTAACTTTTAAGCCTAATGGATCAAGTTGATTTGTAATACCCTCATTATATCCATTGTTGCCAATCAGTAAGATTTCTGTTTTCTCCTTATTTAGTTTAAGGAAGTTACTACTCATCCACTCAGAAACACAAGTAAGACATTGGGGTCAGTGAACCAAGAGAGTCGTTGGTCATCAGGCATTATTGATAAATACAGTAGTGTGTCGTCAGCATAGCTGTGGTAGCTCATGATGTGCCTTGAGATAATCTGACCTACTGGAAGCATGGAGATCGAAAAGAGCAAAAGACCAAGGAGAGATCCTTGTGGACCACCATGTAGAATATCAGGTGTCTTATAATGCATAATCACCACAACCAACAAAGAATTTTTCTACCTGTTAAGTAAGACTCAAAGACCATCTGACCAGAAGAACCTGATAGCAACTTGTGACCCCCCACCCCCTAAACAGTTTTTCAATGGGAAACAAATACATACTTACAGCTCCTCTTTAAGGGATCAGCTGCCAGCTTGCTGGCTTGCTGCGTGATGTGCTCCTCACGTGGGGCTACGAACATTTAAAAGAGCGAGCCGTGGCCATCCGAAGTCTCACTCTCCTGCCTCTCTTTCCCCAGACTCCCTCTGCTCCGGTTGCTGCTTCCGAGCCGCTGTACCCCATTGAAGAGGAAGACTTTGTGTTCTTTTGAGCAGGAGTTGGGGCCAAGTCATCAAGTTTGACAGCTGTTCCTTGGGAGGCCGGATCACCTCTGAAAGAGACTTGTGTTTTTGTTCCTGAACCCTTTCAGTCTGGTTTCAGGGTGCAGCGCCAATGTGAAACTGCTCTTCTTCGGGTAACCAATGATTTTCTTATGGCAGCAGACTCGGGACAAACCAGCAAATTAATTCTGTTAGACTTCAGTGCAGCATTTGACACTCAGGTCAGACATGACATCCTACTGTCCAGAATGGAGAACATGCTGGGTGTCTCTGGCACTGCCCTCCAGTGGTTCAAGT